>NC_090933.1:1377138468-1377240032 GCF_040938575.1 Ambystoma mexicanum | reverse complement strand
GAGCGAGTCAGGGTTTGGCTTCTAGGCTTCATTTTTCTATCCATATCAGACTGGAGTGAGTCAGGGTTTGGCTTCTAGGCTTCACTTTTCCATCCATATCAGATTGGAGCGAGTCAGGGTTTGGCTTCTAGACTTCATGTTTCCATCCATATCAGACTGGAACGAGTCAGGGTTTGGCTTCTAGGCTTCAGTTTTCCATCCATATCAGACTGGAGAGAGTCAGGGTCTGGCTTCTAGGCTTCACTTTTCCATCCATATCAGAATGGAGCGAGTCAGGGTTTGGCTTCTAGGCTTCACTTTTCCATCCATATCAGACTGGAGTGAGTCAGGGTTTGGCTTCTAGGCTTCACGTTTCCATCCATATCAGACTGTAGCGAGTCAGGGTTTGGCTTCTAGGCTTCATGTTTCCATCCATATCAGACTGGAGCGAGTCAGGTGTTGGCTTCTAGGCTTCACTTTTCCATCCATGTCAGACTGGAGCAGTCATGTTTTGGCTTCTAGGCTTCATGTTTTCATCCATGTCAGACTGGAGCGAGTCAGCGTTTAGCTTCTAGGCTTCACTTTTCCATCCATATCGGACTGGAGCGAGTCAGGGTTTGGCTTCTAGGCTTCACTTTTCCATCCATATAAGACTGGAGCGAGTCAGGGATTGGATGCTAGGCTTCACTTTTCCATCCATATCAGACTGGAGCGAGTCAGGGTTTGGCTTCTAGACTTCATGTTTCCATCCATATCAGACTGGAACGAGTCAGGGTTTGGCTTCTAGGCTTCAGTTTTAAATCCATATCAGACTGGAGAGAGTCATGGTTTGGCTTCTAGGCTTCACTTTTCCATCCATGTCAGACTGGAGGAGTCAGGGTTGGCTTCTAGGCTTCACTTTCCAATTTATGTCAGACTGGAGCAGTCATGTTTTGGCTTCTAGGCTTCATGTTTCCATCCATGTCAGACTGGAGCGAGCCAGGGTTTGGCTTCTAGGCTTCACTTTATCATCCATATCAGACTGGAGCGAGTCAGGGTTTGGCTTCTAGGCTTCACTTTTCCATCCATGTCAGTCTGGAGCAGTCATGTTTTGGCTTCTAGGCTTCATTTTTCCATCCATATCAGACTGGAGCGAGTCAGGTTTTGGCTTCTAGGCTTCACTTTTCCATCCATATCAGACTGGAGCGAGTCAGGGTTTGGCTTCTAGGCTTCAATTTTCCATCCATGTCAGACTGGAGCGAGTCAGGGTTTGGCTTCTAGGCTTCACGTTTCCATCCATGTCAGTCTGGAGCGAGTAAGGGTTTGGCTTCTAGGCTTCAGTTTTCCATCCATATCAGACTGGAGCGAGTCAGGGTTTGGCTTCTAGGCTTCACTTTTCCATCCATATCAGACTGGAGCGAGTCAGGGTTTGGCTTCTAGGCTTCACTTTTCCATCCATATCAGAATGGAGCGAGTCAGGGTTTGGCTTCTAGGCTTCACTTTTCCATCCATATCAGACTGGAGCGAGTCAGGGTTTGGCTTCTAGGCTTCATTTTTCCATCCATGTCAGACTAGAGTGAGTCAGGGTTTGGCTTCTAGGCTTCGTTTTTCCATCCATATCAGACTGGAGCGAGTCATGGTTTGGCTTCTAGGCTTCACTTTTCCATCCATATCAGACTGGAGCGATTCAGGATTTGGCTTCTAGGCTTCAAGTTTCCATCCATATCAGACTGGAGCGATTCAGGGTTTGGCTTCTAGACTTCAGTTTTCCATCCATGTCAGTCTGGACCGAGTCAAGGTTTGGCTTCTATGCTTCTGTTTTCCATCCATATCAGACTGGAGCGAGTCAGGGTTTGGCTTCTAGGCTTCACTTTTCCATCCATGTCAGTCTGGAGCGAGTCAGGGTTTGGCTTCTAGGCTTCAGTTTTTCATCCATATCAGACTGGAGCGAGTCAGGGTTTGGCTTCTAGGCTTCAGTTTTCCATCCATGTCAGTCTGGAGCGAGTCAGGGTTTGGCTTCTAGGCTTCACGCTTCCATCCATGTCAGACTGGAGCAGTCATGTTTTGGCTTCTAGGCTTCATGTTTCCATCCATGTCAGACTGGAGCGAGTCAGAGTTTGGCCTCTAGGCTTCACTTTTCCATCCATATCAGACTGGAGCGAGTCAGGGTTTGGCTTCTAGGCTTCACTTTTCCATCCATATCAGACTGGAGCGAGTCAGGGTTTGGCTTCTAGGCTTCATGTTTCCATCCATATCAGACTGGAGCGAGTCAGGGTTTGGGTTCTAGGCTTCAGTTTTCCATCCATATCAGAATGGAGCGAGTAAGGGTTTGGCTTCTAGGCTTCACTTTTCCATCCATATCAGAATGGAGCGAGTCAGGGTTTGGCTTCTAGGCTTCAGTTTTCCATCCATATCAGACGGGAGCGAGTCAGGGTTTGGCTTCTAGGCTTCATGTTTCTATCCATGTCAGACTGGAGCGAGTCAGGGTTTGGCTTCTAGGCTTCATTTTTCTATCCATATCAGACTGGAGTGAGTCAGGGTTTGGCTTCTGGGCTTCACTTTTCCATCCATATCAGATTGGAGCGAGTCAGGGTTTGGCTTCTAGACTTCATGTCTCCATCCATATCAGACTGGAGCGAGTCAGGGTTTGGCTTCTAGGCTTCATGTTTCTATCCATGTCAGACTGGAGCGAGTCAGGGTTTGGCTTCTAGGCTTCAGTTTTCCATCCATATCAGACTGGAGAGAGTCAGGGTCTGGCTTCTAGGCTTCACTTTTCCATCCATATCAGAATGGAGCGAGTCAGGGTTTGCCTTCTAGGCTTCAGTTTTCCATCCATGTCAGTCTGGAGCGAGTCAGGGTTTGGCTTCTAGGCTTCATGTTTCCATCCATGTCAGACTGGAGCAGTCATGTTTTGGCTTCTAGGCTTCATTATTCCATCCATGTCAGACTGGAGTAGTCATGTTTTGGCTTCCTGGCTTCATGTTTCCATCCATGTCAGACTGTAGCAGTCATGTTTTGGCTTCTAGGCTTCATTATTCCATCTATGTCAGACTGGAGCAGTCAGGGTTTGGCTTTTAGGCTTCATTTTTCCATCTATGTCAGACTGGAGCAGTCAGGGTTTGGCTTCTCAACTTCATTTATCCATCCATGTCAGACTGGAGGAGTCAGGGTTGGCTTCTAGGCTTCACTTTCCCATTCATGTCAGACTGGAGCAGTCATGTTTTGGCTTCTAGGCTTCATGTTTCCATCCATGTCAGACTGGAGCGAGTCAGGGTTTGGCTTCTAGGCTTCAGTTTTCCATCCATATCAGACGGGAGCGAGTCAGGGTTTGGCTTCTAGGCTTCATGTTTCTATCCATATCAGACGGGAGCGAGTCAGGGTTTGGCTTCTAGGCTTCATGTTTCTATCCATGTCAGACTGGAGCGAGTCAGGGTTTGGCTTCTAGGCTTCATTTTTCTATCCATATCAGACTGGAGTGAGTCAGGGTTTGGCTTCTAGGCTTCACTTTTCCATCCATATCAGATTGGAGCGAGTCAGGGTTTGGCTTCTAGACTTCATGTTTCCATCCATATCAGACTGGAACGAGTCAGAGTTTGGCTTCTAGGCTTCAGTTTTCCATCCATATCAGACTGGAGAGAGTCAGGGTTTGACTTCTAGGCTTCACTTTTCCATCCATATCAGACTGGAGCGAGTCAGGGTTTGGCTTCTAGGCTTCACTTTTCCATCCATGTCAGTCTGGAGCGAGTCAGGGTTTGGCTTCTAGGCTTCAGTTTTCCATCCATATCAGACTGGAGCGAGTCAGGGTTTGGCTTCTAGGCTTCAGTTTTCCATCCATGTCAGTCTGGAGCGAGTCAGGGTTTGGCTTCTAGGCTTCATGTTTCCATCCATGTCAGACTGGAGCAGTCATGTTTTGACTTCTAGGCTTCATGTTTCCATCCATGTCAGACTGGAGCGAGTCAGAGTTTGGCCTCTAGGCTTCACTTTTCCTTCCATATCAGACTGGAGCGAGTCAGGGTTTGGCTTCTAGGCTTCACTTTTCCATCCATATCAGACTGGAGCGAGTCAGGGTTTGGCTTCTAGGCTTCATGTTTCCATCCATATCAGACTGGAGCGAGTCAGGGTTTGGGTTCTAGGCTTCAGTTTTCCATCCATATCAGAATGGAGCGAGTAAGGGTTTGGCTTCTAGGCTTCACTTTTCCATCCATATCAGAATGGAGCGAGTCAGGGTTTGGCTTCTAGGCTTCAGTTTTCCATCCATATCAGACGGGAGCGAGTCAGGGTTTGGCTTCTAGGCTTCATGTTTCTATCCATGTCAGACTGGAGCGAGTCAGGGTTTGGCTTCTAGGCTTCATTTTTCTATCCATATCAGACTGGAGTGAGTCAGGGTTTGGCTTCTAGGCTTCACTTTTCCATCCATATCAGATTGGAGCGAGTCAGGGTTTGGCTTCTAGGCTTCATGTTTCTATCCATGTCAGACTGGAGCGAGTCAGGGTTTGGCTTCTAGGCTTCATTTTTCTATCCATATCAGACTGGAGTGAGTCAGGGTTTGGCTTCTAGGCTTCACTTTTCCATCCATATCAGATTGGAGCGAGTCAGGGTTTGGCTTCTAGACTTCATGTTTCCATCCATATCAGACTGGAACGAGTCAGGGTTTGGCTTCTAGGCTTCAGTTTTCCATCCATATCAGACTGGAGAGAGTCAGGGTCTGGCTTCTAGGCTTCACTTTTCCATCCATATCAGAATGGAGGGAGTCAGGGTTTGGCTTCTAGGCTTCACTTTTCCATCCATGTCAGTCTGGAGCGAGTCAGGGTTTGGCTTCTAGGCTTCAGTTTTCCATCCATATCAGACTGGAGCGAGTCAGGGTTTGCCTTCTAGGCTTCAGTTTTCCATCCATGTCAGTCTGGAGCGAGTCAGGGTTTGGCTTCTAGGCTTCATGTTTCCATCCATGTCAGACTGGAGCAGTCATGTTTTGGCTTCTAGGCTTCATGTTTCCATCCATATCAGACGGGAGCGAGTCAGGGTTTGGCTTCTAGGCTTCATGTTTCTATCCATGTCAGACTGGAGCGAGTCAGGGTTTGGCTTCTAGGCTTCATTTTTCTATCCATATCAGACTGGAGTGAGTCAGGGTTTGGCTTCTAGGCTTCACTTTTCCATCCATATCAGATTAGAGCGAGTCAGGGTTTGGCTTCTAGACTTCATGTTTCCATCCATATCAGACTGGAACGAGTCAGGGTTTGGCTTCTAGGCTTCAGTTTTCCATCCATATCAGACTGGAGAGAGTCAGGGTTTGGCTTCTAGGCTTCACTTTTCCATCCATATCAGACTGGAGCGAGTCAGGGTTTGGCTTCTAGGCTTCACTTTTCCATGCATGTCAGTCTGGAGCGAGTCAGGGTTTGGCTTCTAGGCTTCAGTTTTCCATCCATATCAGAATGGAGCGAGTCAGGGTTTGCCTTCTAGGCTTCAGTTTTCCATCCATGTCAGTCTGGAGTGAGTCAGGGTTTGGCTTCTAGGCTTCATGTTTCCATCCATGTCAGACTGGAGCAGTCATGTTTTGGCTTCTAGGCTTCATGTTTCCATTCATGTCAGACTGGAGCGAGTCAGAGTTTGGCTTCTAGGCTTCACTTTTCCATCCATATCAGACTGGATCGAGTCAGGGTTTGGATTCTAGGCTTCACTTTTCCATCCATATCAGACGGGAGCGAGCCAGGGTTTGGCTTCTAGGCTTTATGTTTCCATCCATGTAAGACTGGAGCGAGTCAGGGTTTGGCTTCTAGGCTTCATTTTTCCAACCATTTCAGACTGGAGCGAGTCAGGGTTTGGCTTCTAGTCTTCACTTTTCCATCCATATCAGACTGGAGCGAGTCAGGGTTTGGCTTCTAGGCTTGATGTTTCCATCCATATCAGACTGGAGCGAGTCAGGGTTTGGCTTCTAGGCTTCAGTTTTCCATCCATATCAGAATGGAGCGAGTCAGGGTTTGGCTTCTAGGCTTCACTTTCCCATCCATATCAGAATGGAGCGAGTCAGGGTTTGGCTTCTAGGCTCCAATTTTCCATCCATGTCAGACTGGAGCGAGTCAGGGTTTGGCTTGTAGGCTTCACGTTTCCATCCATGTCAGTCTGGAGCGAGTAAGGGTTTGGCTTCTAGGCTTCAGTTTTCCATCCATATCAGACTGGAGCGAGTCAGGGTTTGGCTTCTAGGCTTCACTTTTCCATCCATATCAGACTGGAGCGAGTCAGGGTTTGGCTTCTAGGCTTCACTTTTCCATCCATATCAGAATGGAGCGAGTCAGGGTTTGGCTTCTAGGCTTCACTTTTCCATCCATATCAGACTGGAGCGAGTCAGGGTTTGGCTTCTAGGCTTCATGTTTCCATCCATGTCAGACTAGAGCGAGTCAGGGTTTGGCTTCTAGGCTTCATTTTTCCATCCATATCAGACTGGAGCGAGTCAGGGTTTGGCTTCTAGGCTTCACTTTTCCATCCATATCAGACTGGAGCGATTCAGGATTTGGCTTCTAGGCTTCACGTTTCCATCCATATCAGACTGGAGTGATTCAGGGTTTTGCTTCTAGGCTTCACTTTTCCATCCATATCAGACTGGAGCAAATCAGGGTTTGGATTCTAGGCTTCACTTTTCCATCCATGTAAGACTGTAGCAGTCAGGGTTTGGCTTCTAGGCTTCACTTTTCCATCCATGTCAGACTGGAGCGAGTCAGGGATGGCTTCTAGGCTTCACTTTTCCATCCATGTCAGACTGGAGCAGTCATGTTTTGGCTTCTAGGCTTCACTTTTCCATCCATGTCAGACTGGAGCAGTCATGTTTTGGCTTCTAGGCTTCATGTCTCCATCCATGTCAGACTGTAGCAGTCATGTTTTGGCTTCTAGGCTTCATTTTTCCATCCATATCAGACTGGAGCAGTCATGTTTTGGCTTCTAGGCTTCATGTTTCCATCCATGTCAGACTGTAGCAGTCATGTTTTGGCTTCCTGGCTTCATGTTTCCATCCATGTCAGACTGTAGCAGTCATGTTTTGGCTTCTAGGCTTCATTATTCCATCTATGTCAGACTGGAGCAGTCAGGGTTTGGCTTTTAGGCTTCATTTTTCCATCTATGTCAGACTGGAGCAGTCAGGGTTTGGCTTCTCAACTTCATTTTTCCATCCATGTCAGACTGGAGGAGTCAGGGTTGGCTTCTAGGCTTCACTTTCCCATTCATGTCAGACTGGAGCAGTCATGTTTTGGCTTCTAGGCTTCATGTTTCCATCCATGTCAGACTGGAGCGAGTCAGGGTTTGGCTTCTAGGCTTCAGTTTTCCATCCATATCAGACGGGAGCGAGTCAGGGTTTGGCTTCTAGGCTTCATGTTTCTATCCATATCAGACTGGAGCGAGTCAGGGTTTGGCTTCTAGGCTTCATGTTTCTATCCATGTCAGACTGGAGCGAGTCAGGGTTTGGCTTCTAGGCTTCATTTTTCTATCCATATCAGACTGGAGTGAGTCAGGGTTTGGCTTCTAGGCTTCACTTTTCCATCCATATCAGATTGGAGCGAGTCAGGGTTTGGCTTCTAGACTTCATGTTTCCATCCATATCAGACTGGAACGAGTCAGGGTTTGGCTTCTAGGCTTCAGTTTTCCATCCATATCAGACTGGAGAGAGTCAGGGTTTGACTTCTAGGCTTCACTTTTCCATCCATATCAGACTGGAGCGAGTCAGGGTTTGGCTTCTAGGCTTCACTTTTCCATCCATGTCAGTCTGGAGCGAGTCAGGGTTTGGCTTCTAGGCTTCAGTTTTCCATCCATATCAGACTGGAGCGAGTCAGGGTTTGGCTTCTAGGCTTCAGTTTTCCATCCATGTCAGTCTGGAGCGAGTCAGGGTTTGGCTTCTAGGCTTCATGTTTCCATCCATGTCAGACTGGAGCAGTCATGTTTTGGCTTCTAGGCTTCATGTTTCCATCCATGTCAGACTGGAGCGAGTCAGAGTTTGGCTTCTAGGCTTCATTTTTCCATCTATGTCAGACTGGAGCAGTCAGGGTTTGGCTTCTCAACTTCATTTTTCCATCCATGTCAGACTGGAGGAGTCCGGGTTGGCTTCTAGGCTTCACTTTCCCATTCATGTCAGACTGGAGCAGTCATGTTTTGGCTTCTAGGCTTCATGTCTCCATCCATGTAAGACTGTAGCAGTCATGTTGTGGCTTCTAGGCTTCATTTTTCCATCCATATCAGACTGGAGCAGTAATGTTTTGGCTTCTAGGCTTCATGTTTCCATCCATGTCAGACTGTAGCAGTCATGTGTTGGCTTCTAGGCTTCATTATTCCATCCATGTCTGACTGGAGCAGTCATGTTTTGGCTTCCTGGCTTCATGTTTCCATCCATGTCAGACTGTAGCAGTCATGTTTTGGCTTCTAGGCTTCATTATTCCATCTATGTCAGACTAGAGCAGTCAGGGTTTGTCTTCTAGGCTTCATTTTTCCATCTATGTCAGACTGGAGCAGTCAGGGTTTGGCTTCTCAACTTCATTTTTCCATCCATGTCAGACTGGAACGAGTCAGGGTTTGGCTTCTAGGCTTCAGTTTTCCATCCATATCAGACTGGAGAGAGTCAGGGTTTGACTTCTAGGCTTCACTTTTCCATCCATATCAGACTGGAGCGAGTCAGGGTTTGGCTTCTAGGCTTCACTTTTCCATCCATGTCAGTCTGGAGCGAGTCAGGGTTTGGCTTCTAGGCTTCAGTTTTCCATCCATATCAGACTGGAGCGAGTCAGGGTTTGGCTTCTAGGCTTCAGTTTTCCATCCATGTCAGTCTGGAGCGAGTCAGGGATTGGCTTCTAGGCTTCATGTTTCCATCCGTGTCAGACTGGAGCAGTCATGTTTTGGCTTCTAGGCTTCATGTTTCCATCCATGTCAGACTGGAGCGAGTCAGAGTTTGGCTTCTAGGCTTCACTTTTCCATCCATATCAGACTGGAGCGAGTCAGGGTTTGGATTCTAGGCTTCACTTTTCCATCCATATCAGACGGGAGCGAGTCAGGGTTTGGCTTCTAGGCTTCATGTTTCCATCCATGTAAGACTGGAGCGAGTCAGGGTTTGGCTTCTAGGCTTCATTTTTCCAACCATTTCAGACTGGAGCGAGTTAGGGTTTGGCTTCTAGACTTGATGTTTCCATTTATATCAGACTGGAGCGAGTTAGGGTTTGGCTTCTAGGCTTCAGTTTTCCATCCATATCAGAATGGAGTGAGTCAGGGTTTGGCTTCTAGGCTTCACTTTCCCATCCATATCAGAATGGAGCGAGTCAGGGTTTGGCTTCTAGGCTTCAATTTTCCATCCATGTCAGACTGGAGCGAGTCAGGGTTTGGCTTCTAGACTTCACGTTTCCATCCATGTCAGTCTGGAGCGAGTAAGGGTTTGGCTTCTAGGCTTCAGTTTTCCATCCATATCAGACTGGAGCGAATCAGGGTTTGGCTTCTAGGCTTCATGTTTCCATCCATGTCAGACTAGAGTGAGTCAGGGTTTGGCTTCTAGGCTTCATGTTTCTATCCATATCAGACGGGAGCGAGTCAGGGTTTGGCTTCTAGGCTTCATGTTTCTATCCATGTCAGACTGGAGCGAGTCAGGGTTTGGCTTCTAGGCTTCATTTTTCTATCCATATCAGACTGGAGTGAGTCAGGGTTTGGCTTCTAGGCTTCACTTTTCCATCCATATCAGACTGGAGCGAGTCAGGGTTTGGCTTCTAGGCTTCATGTTTCCATCCATATCAGACTGGAGCGAGTCAGGGTTTGGGTTCTAGGCTTCAGTTTTCCATCCATATCAGAATGGAGCGAGTAAGGGTTTGGCTTCTAGGCTTCACTTTTCCATCCATATCAGAATGGAGCGAGTCAGGGTTTGGCTTCTAGGCTTCAGTTTTCCATCCATATCAGACGGGAGCGAGTCAGGGTTTGGCTTCTAGGCTTCATGTTTCTATCCATGTCAGACTGGAGCGAGTCAGGGTTTGGCTTCTAGGCTTCATTTTTCTATCCATATCAGACTGGAGTGAGTCAGGGTTTGGCTTCTAGGCTTCACTTTTCGATCCATATCAGATTGGAGCGAGTCAGGGTTTGGCTTCTAGACTTCATGTTTCCATCCATATCAGACTGGAACGAGTCAGGGTTTGGCTTCTAGGCTTCAGTTTTCCATCCATATCAGACTGGAGAGAGTCAGGGTCTGGCTTCTAGGCTTCACTTTTCCATCCATATCAGAATGGAGCGAGTCAGGGTTTGGCTTCTAGGCTTCACTTTTCCAACCATGTCAGTCTGGAGCGAGTCAGGGTTTGGCTTCTAGGCTTCAGTTTTCCATCCATATCAGACTGGAGCGAGTCAGGGTTTGCCTTCTAGGCTTCAGTTTTCCATCCATGTCAGTCTGGAGCGAGTCAGGGTTTGGCTTCTAGGCTTCATGTTTCCATCCATGTCAGACTGGAGCAGTCATGTTTTGGCTTCTAGGCTTCATGTTTCCATCCATATCAGACGGGAGCGAGTCAGGGTTTGGCTTCTAGGCTTCATGTTTCTATCCATGTCAGACTGGAGCGAGTCAGGGTTTGGCTTCTAGGCTTCATTTTTCTATCCATATCAGACTGGAGTGAGTCAGGGTTTGGCTTCTAGGCTTCACTTTTCTATCCATATCAGATTGGAGCGAGTCAGGGTTTGGCTTCTAGACTTCATGTTTCCATCCATATCAGACTGGAACGAGTCAGGGTTTGGCTTCTACGCTTCAGTTTTCCATCCATATCAGACTGGAGAGAGTCAGGGTTTGGCTTCTAGGCTTCACTTTTCCATCCATATCAGACTGGAGCGAGTCAGGGTTTGGCTTCTAGGCTTCACTTTTCCATGCATGTCAGTCTGGAGCGAGTCAGTGTTTGGCTTCTAGGCTTCAGTTTTCCATCCATATCAGAATGGAGCGAGTCAGGGTTTGCCTTCTAGGCTTCAGTTTTCCATCCATGTCAGTCTGGAGCGAGTCAGGGTTTGGCTTCTAGGCTTCATGTTTCCATCCATGTCAGACTGGAGCAGTCATGTTTTGGCTTCTAGGCTTCATGTCTCCATCCATGTCAGACTGGAGCGAGTCAGAGTTTGGCTTCTAGGCTTCACTTTTCCATCCATATCAGACTGGATCGAGTCAGGGTTTGGATTCTAGGCTTCACTTTTCCATCCATATCAGACGGGAGCGAGTCAGGGTTTGGCTTCTAGGCTTCATGTTTCCATCCATGTAAGACTGGAGCGAGTCAGGGTTTGGCTTCTAGGCTTCATTTTTCCAACCATTTCAGACTGGAGCGAGTCAGGGTTTGGCTTCTAGTCTTCACTTTTCCATCCATATCAGACTGGAGCGAGTCAGGGTTTGGCTTCTAGGCTTGATGTTTCCATCCATATCAGACTGGAGCGAGTCAGGGTTTGGCTTCTAGGCTTCAGTTTTCCATCCATATCAGAATGGAGCGAGTCAGGGTTTGGCTTCTAGGCTTCACTTTCCCATCCATATCAGAATGGAGCGAGTCAGGGTTTGGCTTCTAGGCTCCAATTTTCCATCCATGTCAGACTGGAGCGAGTCAGGGTTTGGCTTGTAGGCTTCACGTTTCCATCCATGTCAGTCTGGAGCGAGTAAGGGTTTGGCTTCTAGGCTTCAGTTTTCCATCCATATCAGACTGGAGCGAGTCAGGGTTTGGCTTCTAGGCTTCACTTTTCCATCCATATCAGACTGGAGCGAGTCAGGGTTTGGCTTCTAGGCTTCACTTTTCCATCCATATCAGAATGGAGCGAGTCAGGGTTTGGCTTCTAGGCTTCACTTTTCCATCCATATCAGACTGGAGCGAGTCAGGGTTTGGCTTCTAGGCTTCATGTTTCCATCCATGTCAGACTAGAGCGAGTCAGGGTTTGGCTTCTAGGCTTCATTTTTCCATCCATATCAGACTGGAGCGAGTCAGGGTTTGGCTTCTAGGCTTCACTTTTCCATCCATATCAGACTGGAGCGATTCAGGATTTGGCTTCTAGGCTTCACGTTTCCATCCATATCAGACTGGAGTGATTCAGGGTTTTGCTTCTAGGCTTCACTTTTCCATCCATATCAGACTGGAGCAAATCAGGGTTTGGATTCTAGGCTTCACTTTTCCATCCATGTAAGACTGTAGCAGTCAGGGTTTGGCTTCTAGGCTTCACTTTTCCATCCATGTCAGACTGGAGCGAGTCAGGGATGGCTTCTAGGCTTCACTTTTCCATCCATGTCAGACTGGAGCAGTCATGTTTTGGCTTCTAGGCTTCACTTTTCCATCCATGTCAGTCTGGAGCGAGTCAGGGTTTGGCTTCTAGGCTTCACTTTTCCATCCATGTCAGTCTGGAGCGAGTCAGGGTTTGGCTTCTAGGCTTCAGTTTTTCATCCATATCAGACTGGAGCGAGTCAGGGTTTAGCTTCTAGGCTTCAGTTTTCCATCCATGTCAGTCTGGAGCGAGTCAGGGTTTGGCTTCTAGGCTTCACGTTTCCATCCATGTCAGACTGGAGCAGTCATGTTTTGGCTTCTAGGCTTCATGTTTCCATCCATGTCAGACTGGAGCGAGTCAGAGTTTGGCCTCTAGGCTTCACTTTTCCATCCATATCAGACTGGAGCGAGTCAGGGTTTGGCTTCTAGGCTTCACTTTTCCATCCATATCAGACTGGAGCGAGTCAGGGTTTGGATTCTAGGCTTCACTTTTCCATCCATATCAGACGGGAGCGAGTCAGGGTTTGGCTTCTAGGCTTCATGTTTCCATCCATGTAAGACTGGAGCGAGTCAGGGTTTGGCTTCTAGGCTTCATTTTTCCAACCATTTCAGACTGGAGCGAGTCAGGGTTTGGCTTCTAGTCTTCACTTTTCCATCCATATCAGACTGGAGCGAGTCAGGGTTTGGCTTCTAGGCTTGATGTTTCCATCCATATCAGACTGGAGCGAGTCAGGGTTTGGCTTCTAGGCTTCAGTTTTCCATCCATATCAGAATGGAGCGAGTCAGGGTTTGGCTTCTAGGCTTCACTTTCCCATCCATATCAGAATGGAGCGAGTCAGGGTTTGGCTTCTAGGCTCCAATTTTCCATCCATGTCAGACTGGAGCGAGTCAGGGTTTGGCTTGTAGGCTTCACGTTTCCATCCATGTCAGTCTGGAGCGAGTAAGGGTTTGGCTTCTAGGCTTCAGTTTTCCATCCATATCAGACTGGAGCGAGTCAGGGTTTGGCTTCTAGGCTTCACTTTTCCATCCATATCAGACTGGAGCGAGTCAGGGTTTGGCTTCTAGGCTTCACTTTTCCATCCATATCAGAATGGAGCGAGTCAGGATTTGGCTTCTAGGCTTCACTTTTCCATCCATATCAGACTGGAGCGAGTCAGGGTTTGGCTTCTAGGCTTCATGATTCCATCCATGTCAGACTAGAGCGAGTCAGGGTTTGGCTTCTAGGCTTCATTTTTCCATCCATATCAGACTGGAGCGAGTCAGGGTTTGGCTTCTAGGCTTCACTTTTCCATCCATATCAGACTGGAGCGATTCAGGATTTGGCTTCTAGGCTTCACGTTTCCATCCATATCAGACTGGAGCGATTCAGGGTTTTGCTTCTAGGCTTCACTTTTCCATCCATATCAGACTGGAGCAAATCAGGGTTTGGATTCTAGGCTTCACTTTTCCATCCATGTAAGACTGTAGCAGTCAGGGTTTGGCTTCTAGGCTTCACTTTTCCATCCATATCAGACTGGAGCGAGTCAGGGATGGCTTCTAGGCTTCACTTTTCCATCCATGTCAGACTGGAGCAGTCATGTTTTGGCTTCTAGGCTTCACTTTTCCATCCATGTCAGTCTGGAGCGAGTCAGGGTTTGGCTTCTAGGCTTCACTTTTCCATCCATATCAGACTGGAACGAGTCAGGGTTTGGCTTCTAGGCTTCAGTTTTCCATCCATATCAGACTGGAGAGAGTCAGGGTCTGGCTTCTAGGCTTCACTTTTCCATCCATATCAGAATGGAGCGAGTCAGGGTTTGGCTTCTAGGCTTCACTTTTCCAACCATGTCAGTCTGGAGCGAGTCAGGGTTTGGCTTCTAGGCTTCAGTTTTCCATCCATATCAGACTGGAGCGAGTCAGGGTTTGCCTTCTAGGCTTCAGTTTTCCATCCATGTCAGTCTGGAGCGAGTCAGGGTTTGGCTTCTAGGCTTCATGTTTCCATCCATGTCAGACTGGAGCAGTCATGTTTTGGCTTCTAGGCTTCATGTTTCCATCCATATCAGACGGGAGCGAGTCAGGGTTTGGCTTCTAGGCTTCATGTTTCTATCCATGTCAGACTGGAGCGAGTCAGGGTTTGGCTTCTAGGCTTCATTTTTCTATCCATATCAGACTGGAGTGAGTCAGGGTTTGGCTTCTAGGCTTCACTTTTCCATCCATATCAGATTGGAGCGAGTCAGGGTTTGGCTTCTAGACTTCATGTTTCCATCCATATCAGACTGGAACGAGTCAGGGTTTGGCTTCTAGGCTTCAGTTTTCCATCCATATCAGACTGAAGAGAGTCAGGGTTTGGCTTCTAGGCTTCACTTTTCCATCCATATCAGACTGGAGCGAGTCAGGGTTTGGCTTCTAGGCTTCACTTTTCCATGCATGTCAGTCTGGAGCGAGTCAGTGTTTGGCTTCTAGGCTTCAGTTTTCCATCCATATCAGAATGGAGCGAGTCAGGGTTTGCCTTCTAGGCTTCAGTTTTCCATCCATGTCAGTCTGGAGCGAGTCAGGGTTTGGCTTCTAGGCTTCATGTTTCCATCCATGTCAGACTGGAGCAGTCATGTTTTGGCTTCTAGGCTTCATGTCTCCATCCATGTCAGACTGGAGCGAGTCAGAGTTTGGCTTCTAGGCTTCACTTTTCCATCCATATCAGACTGGATCGAGTCAGGGTTTGGATTCTAGGCTTCACTTTTCCATCCATATCAGACGGGAGCGAGTCAGGGTTTGGCTTCTAGGCTTCATGTTTCCATCCATGTAAGACTGGAGCGAGTCAGGGTTTGGCTTCTAGGCTTCATTTTTCCAACCATTTCAGACTGGAGCGAGTCAGGGTTTGGCTTCTAGTCTTCACTTTTCCATCCATATCAGACTGGAGCGAGTCAGGGTTTGGCTTCTAGGCTTGATGTTTCCATCCATATCAGACTGGAGCGAGTCAGGGTTTGGCTTCTAGGCTTCAGTTTTCCATCCATATCAGAATGGAGCGAGTCAGGGTTTGGCTTCTAGGCTTCACTTTCCCATCCATATCAGAATGGAGCGAGTCAGGGTTTGGCTTCTAGGCTCCAATTTTCCATCCATGTCAGACTGGAGCGAGTCAGGGTTTGGCTTGTAGGCTTCACGTTTCCATCCATGTCAATCTGGAGCGAGTAAGGGTTTGGCTTCTAGGCTTCAGTTTTCCATCCATATCAGACTGGAGCGAGTCAGGGTTTGGCTTCTAGGCTTCACTTTTCCATCCATATCAGACTGGAGCGAGTCAGGGTTTGGCTTCTAGGCTTCACTTTTCCATCCATATCAGAATGGAGCGAGTCAGGGTTTGGCTTCTAGGCTTCACTTTTCCATCCATATCAGACTGGAGCGAGTCAGGGTTTGGCTTCTAGGCTTCATGTTTCCATCCATGTCAGACTAGAGCGAGTCAGGGTTTGGCTTCTAGGCTTCATTTTTCCATCCATATCAGACTGGAGCGAGTCAGGGTTTGGCTTCTAGGCTTCACTTTTCCATCCATATCAGACTGGAGCGATTCAGGATTTGGCTTCTAGGCTTCACGTTTCCATCCATATCAGACTGGAGTGATTCAGGGTTTTGCTTCTAGGCTTCACTTTTCCATCCATATCAGACTGGAGCAAATCAGGGTTTGGATTCTAGGCTTCACTTTTCCATCCATGTAAGACTGTAGCAGTCAGGGTTTGGCTTCTAGGCTTCACTTTTCCATCCATGTCAGACTGGAGCGAGTCAGGGATGGCTTCTAGGCTTCACTTTTCCATCCATGTCAGACTGGAGCAGTCATGTTTTGGCTTCTAGGCTTCACTTTTCCATCCATGTCAGTCTGGAGCGAGTCAGGGTTTGGCTTCTAGGCTTCACTTTTCCATCCATGTCAGTCTGGAGCGAGTCAGGGTTTGGCTTCTAGGCTTCAGTTTTTCATCCATATCAGACTGGAGCGAGTCAGGGTTTAGCTTCTAGGCTTCAGTTTTCCATCCATGTCAGTCTGGAGCGAGTCAGGGTTTGGCTTCTAGGCTTCACGTTTCCATCCATGTCAGACTGGAGCAGTCATGTTTTGGCTTCTAGGCTTCATGTTTCCATCCATGTCAGACTGGAGCGAGTCAGAGTTTGGCCTCTAGGCTTCACTTTTCCATCAATATCAGACTGGAGCGAGTCAGGTTTTGGCTTCTAGGCTTCACTTTTCCATCCATATCAGACTGGAGCGAGTCAGGGTTTGGATTCTAGGCTTCACTTTTCCATCCATATCAGACGGGAGCGAGTCAGGGTTTGGCTTCTAGGCTTCATGTTTCCATCCATGTAAGACTGGAGCGAGTCAGGGTTTGGCTTCTAGGCTTCATTTTTCCAACCATTTCAGACTGGAGCGAGTCAGGGTTTGGCTTCTAGTCTTCACTTTTCCATCCATATCAGACTGGAGCGAGTCAGGGTTTGGCTTCTAGGCTTGATGTTTCCATCCATATCAGACTGGAGCGAGTCAGGGTTTGGCTTCTAGGCTTCAGTTTTCCATCCATATCAGAATGGAGCGAGTCAGGGTTTGGCTTCTAGGCTTCACTTTCCCATCCATATCAGAATGGAGCGAGTCAGGGTTTGGCTTCTAGGCTCCAATTTTCCATCCATGTCAGACTGGAGCGAGTCAGGGTTTGGCTTGTAGGCTTCACGTTTCCATCCATGTCAGTCTGGAGCGAGTAAGGGTTTGGCTTCTAGGCTTCAGTTTTCCATCCATATCAGACTGGAGCGAGTCAGGGTTTGGCTTCTAGGCTTCACTTTTCCATCCATATCAGACTGGAGCGAGTCAGGGTTTGGCTTCTAGGCTTCACTTTTCCATCCATATCAGAATGGAGCGAGTCAGGGTTTGGCTTCTAGGCTTCACTTTTCCATCCATATCAGACTGGAGCGAGTCAGGGTTTGGCTTCTAGGCTTCATGTTTAAATCCATGTCAGACTAGAGCGAGTCAGGGTTTGGCTTCTAGGCTTCATTTTTCCATCCATATCAGACTGGAGCGAGTCAGGGTTTGGCTTCTAGGCTTCACTTTTCCATCCATATCAGACTGGAGCGATTCAGGATTTGGCTTCTAGGCTTCACGTTTCCATCCATATCAGACTGGAGTGATTCAGGGTTTTGCTTCTAGGCTTCACTTTTCCATCCATATCAGACTGGAGCAAATCAGGGTTTGGATTCTAGGCTTCACTTTTCCATCCATGTAAGACTGTCGCAGTCAGGGTTTGGCTTCTAGGCTTCACTTTTCCATCCATGTCAGACTGGAGCGAGTCAGGGATGGCTTCTAGGCTTCACTTTTCCATCCATGTCAGACTGGAGCAGTCATGTTTTGGCTTCTAGGCTTCACTTTTCCATCCATGTCAGTCTGGAGCGAGTCAGGGTTTGGCTTCTAGGCTTCACTTTTCCATCCATGTCAGTCTGGAGCGAGTCAGGGTTTGGCTTCTAGGCTTCAGTTTTTCATCCATATCAGACTGGAGCGAGTCAGGGTTTAGCTTCTAGGCTTCAGTTTTCCATCCATGTCAGTCTGGAGCGAGTCAGGGTTTGGCTTCTAGGCTTCACGTTTCCATCCATGTCAGACTGGAGCAGTCATGTTTTGGCTTCTAGGCTTCATGTTTCCATCCATGTCAGACTGGAGCGAGTCAGAGTTTGGCCTCTAGGCTTCACTTTTCCATCCATATCAGACTGGAGCGAGTCAGGGTTTGGCTTCTAGGCTTCACTTTTCCATCCATATCAGACTGGAGCGAGTCAGGGTTTGGATTCTAGGCTTCACTTTTCCATCCATATCAGACGGGAGCGAGTCAGGGTTTGGCTTCTAGGCTTCATGTTTCCATCCATGTAAGACTGGAGCGAGTCAGGGTTTGGCTTCTAGGCTTCATTTTTCCAACCATTTCAGACTGGAGCGAGTCAGGGTTTGGCTTCTAGTCTTCACTTTTCCATCCATATCAGACTGGAGCGAGTCAGGGTTTGGCTTCTAGGCTTGATGTTTCCATCCATATCAGACTGGAGCGAGTCAGGGTTTGGCTTCTAGGCTTGATGTTTCCATCCATATCAGTCTGGAGCGAGTCAGGGTTTGGCTTCTAGGCTTCATGTTTCCATCCATGTCAGACTGGAGCAGTCATGTTTTGCCTTCTAGGCTTCATGTTTCCATCCATATCAGACGGGAGCGAGTCAGGGTTTGGCTTCTAGGCTTCATGTTTCTATCCATGTCAGACTGGAGCGAGTCAGGGTTTGGCTTCTAGGCTTCATTTTTCTATCCATATCAGACTGGAGTGAGTCAGGGTTTGGCTTCTAGGCTTCACTTTTCCATCCATATCAGATTAGAGCGAGTCAGGGTTTGGCTTCTAGACTTCATGTTTCCATCCATATCAGACTGGAACGAGTCAGGGTTTGGCTTCTAGGCTTCAGTTTTCCATCCATATCAGACTGGAGAGAGTCAGGGTTTGGCTTCTAGGCTTCACTTTTCCATCCATATCAGACTGGAGCGAGTCAGGGTTTGGCTTCTAGGCTTCACTTTTCCATGCATGTCAGTCTGGAGCGAGTCAGGGTTTGGCTTCTAGGCTTCAGTTTTCCATCCATATCAGAATGGAGCGAGTCAGGGTTTGCCTTCTAGGCTTCAGTTTTCCATCCATGTCAGTCTGGAGTGAGTCAGGGTTTGGCTTCTAGGCTTCATGTTTCCATCCATGTCAGACTGGAGCAGTCATGTTTTGGCTTCTAGGCTTCATGTTTCCATTCATGTCAGACTGGAGCGAGTCAGAGTTTGGCTTCTAGGCTTCACTTTTCCATCCATATCAGACTGGATCGAGTCAGGGTTTGGATTCTAGGCTTCACTTTTCCATCCATATCAGACGGGAGCGAGCCAGGGTTTGGCTTCTAGGCTTTATGTTTCCATCCATGTAAGACTGGAGCGAGTCAGGGTTTGGCTTCTAGGCTTCATTTTTCCAACCATTTCAGACTGGAGCGAGTCAGGGTTTGGCTTCTAGTCTTCACTTTTCCATCCATATCAGACTGGAGCGAGTCAGGGTTTGGCTTCTAGGCTTGATGTTTCCATCCATATCAGACTGGAGCGAGTCAGGGTTTGGCTTCTAGGCTTCAGTTTTCCATCCATATCAGAATGGAGCGAGTCAGGGTTTGGCTTCTAGGCTTCACTTTCCCATCCATATCAGAATGGAGCGAGTCAGGGTTTGGCTTCTAGGCTCCAATTTTCCATCCATGTCAGACTGGAGCGAGTCAGGGTTTGGCTTGTAGGCTTCACGTTTCCATCCATGTCAGTCTGGAGCGAGTAAGGGTTTGGCTTCTAGGCTTCAGTTTTCCATCCATATCAGACTGGAGCGAGTCAGGGTTTGGCTTCTAGGCTTCACTTTTCCATCCATATCAGACTGGAGCGAGTCAGGGTTTGGCTTCTAGGCTTCACTTTTCCATCCATATCAGAATGGAGCGAGTCAGGGTTTGGCTTCTAGGCTTCACTTTTCCATCCATATCAGACTGGAGCGAGTCAGGGTTTGGCTTCTAGGCTTCATGTTTCCATCCATGTCAGACTAGAGCGAGTCAGGGTTTGGCTTCTAGGCTTCATTTTTCCATCCATATCAGACTGGAGCGAGTCAGGGTTTGGCTTCTAGGCTTCACTTTTCCATCCATATCAGACTGGAGCGATTCAGGATTTGGCTTCTAGGCTTCACGTTTCCATCCATATCAGACTGGAGTGATTCAGGGTTTTGCTTCTAGGCTTCACTTTTCCATCCATATCAGACTGGAGCAAATCAGGGTTTGGATTCTAGGCTTCACTTTTCCATCCATGTAAGACTGTAGCAGTCAGGGTTTGGCTTCTAGGCTTCACTTTTCCATCCATGTCAGACTGGAGCGAGTCAGGGATGGCTTCTAGGCTTCACTTTTCCATCCATGTCAGACTGGAGCAGTCATGTTTTGGCTTCTAGGCTTCACTTTTCCATCCATGTCAGACTGGAGCAGTCATGTTTTGGCTTCTAGGCTTCATGTCTCCATCCATGTCAGACTGTAGCAGTCATGTTTTGGCTTCTAGGCTTCATTTTTCCATCCATATCAGACTGGAGCAGTCATGTTTTGGCTTCTAGGCTTCATGTTTCCATCCATGTCAGACTGTAGCAGTCATGTTTTGGCTTCCTGGCTTCATGTTTCCATCCATGTCAGACTGTAGCAGTCATGTTTTGGCTTCTAGGCTTCATTATTCCATCTATGTCAGACTGGAGCAGTCAGGGTTTGGCTTTTAGGCTTCATTTTTCCATCTATGTCAGACTGGAGCAGTCAGGGTTTGGCTTCTCAACTTCATTTTTCCATCCATGTCAGACTGGAGGAGTCAGGGTTGGCTTCTAGGCTTCACTTTCCCATTCATGTCAGACTGGAGCAGTCATGTTTTGGCTTCTAGGCTTCATGTTTCCATCCATGTCAGACTGGAGCGAGTCAGGGTTTGGCTTCTAGGCTTCAGTTTTCCATCCATATCAGACGGGAGCGAGTCAGGGTTTGGCTTCTAGGCTTCATGTTTCTATCCATATCAGACTGGAGCGAGTCAGGGTTTGGCTTCTAGGCTTCATGTTTCTATCCATGTCAGACTGGAGCGAGTCAGGGTTTGGCTTCTAGGCTTCATTTTTCTATCCATATCAGACTGGAGTGAGTCAGGGTTTGGCTTCTAGGCTTCACTTTTCCATCCATATCAGATTGGAGCGAGTCAGGGTTTGGCTTCTAGACTTCATGTTTCCATCCATATCAGACTGGAACGAGTCAGGGTTTGGCTTCTAGGCTTCAGTTTTCCATCCATATCAGACTGGAGAGAGTCAGGGTTTGACTTCTAGGCTTCACTTTTCCATCCATATCAGACTGGAGCGAGTCAGGGTTTGGCTTCTAGGCTTCACTTTTCCATCCATGTCAGTCTGGAGCGAGTCAGGGTTTGGCTTCTAGGCTTTAGTTTTCCATCCATATCAGACTGGAGCGAGTCAGGGTTTGGCTTCTAGGCTTCAGTTTTCCATCCATGTCAGTCTGGAGCGAGTCAGGGTTTGGCTTCTAGGCTTCATGTTTCCATCCATGTCAGACTGGAGCAGTCATGTTTTGGCTTCTAGGCTTCATGTTTCCATCCATGTCAGACTGGAGCGAGTCAGAGTTTGGCTTCTAGGCTTCATTTTTCCATCTATGTCAGACTGGAGCAGTCAGGGTTTGGCTTCTCAACTTCATTTTTCCATCCATGTCAGACTGGAGGAGTCCGGGTTGGCTTCTAGGCTTCACTTTCCCATTCATGTCAGACTGGAGCAGTCATGTTTTGGCTTCTAGGCTTCATGTCTCCATCCATGTCAGACTGTAGCAGTCATGTTGTGGCTTCTAGGCTTCATTTTTCCATCCATATCAGACTGGAGCAGTAATGTTTTGGCTTCTAGGCTTCATGTTTCCATCCATGTCAGACTGTAGCAGTCATGTGTTGGCTTCTAGGCTTCATTATTCCATCCATGTCTGACTGGAGCAGTCATGTTTTGGCTTCCTGGCTTCATGTTTCCATCCATGTCAGACTGTAGCAGTCATGTTTTGGCTTCTAGGCTTCATTATTCCATCTATGTCAGACTAGAGCAGTCAGGGTTTGTCTTCTAGGCTTCATTTTTCCATCTATGTCAGACTGGAGCAGTCAGGGTTTGGCTTCTCAACTTCATTTTTCCATCCATGTCAGACTGGAACGAGTCAGGGTTTGGCTTCTAGGCTTCAGTTTTCCATCCATATCAGACTGGAGAGAGTCAGGGTTTGACTTCTAGGCTTCACTTTTCCATCCATATCAGACTGGAGCGAGTCAGGGTTTGGCTTCTAGGCTTCACTTTTCCATCCATGTCAGTCTGGAGCGAGTCAGGGTTTGGCTTCTAGGCTTCAGTTTTCCATCCATATCAGACTGGAGCGAGTCAGGGTTTGGCTTCTAGGCTTCAGTTTTCCATCCATGTCAGTCTGGAGCGAGTCAGGGATTGGCTTCTAGGCTTCATGTTTCCATCCGTGTCAGACTGGAGCAGTCATGTTTTGGCTTCTAGGCTTCATGTTTCCATCCATGTCAGACTGGAGCGAGTCAGAGTTTGGCTTCTAGGCTTCACTTTTCCATCCATATCAGACTGGAGCGAGTCAGGGTTTGGATTCTAGGCTTCACTTTTCCATCCATATCAGACGGGAGCGAGTCAGGGTTTGGCTTCTAGGCTTCATGTTTCCATCCATGTAAGACTGGAGCGAGTCAGGGTTTGGCTTCTAGGCTTCATTTTTCCAACCATTTCAGACTGGAGCGAGTTAGGGTTTGGCTTCTAGACTTGATGTTTCCATTTATATCAGACTGGAGCGAGTTAGGGTTTGGCTTCTAGGCTTCAGTTTTCCATCCATATCAGAATGGAGTGAGTCAGGGTTTGGCTTCTAGGCTTCACTTTCCCATCCATATCAGAATGGAGCGAGTCAGGGTTTGGCTTCTAGGCTTCAATTTTCCATCCATGTCAGACTGGAGCGAGTCAGGGTTTGGCTTCTAGGCTTCACGTTTCCATCCATGTCAGTCTGGAGCGAGTAAGGGTTTGGCTTCTAGGCTTCAGTTTTCCATCCATATCAGACTGGAGCGAATCAGGGTTTGGCTTCTAGGCTTCATGTTTCCATCCATGTCAGACTAGAGTGAGTCAGGGTTTGGCTTCTAGGCTTCATGTTTCTATCCATATCAGACGGGAGCGAGTCAGGGTTTGGCTTCTAGGCTTCATGTTTCTATCCATGTCAGACTGGAGCGAGTCAGGGTTTGGCTTCTAGGCTTCATTTTTCTATCCATATCAGACTGGAGCGAGTCAGGGTTTGGGTTCTAGGCTTCAGTTTTCCATCCATATCAGAATGGAGCGAGTAATGGTTTGGCTTCTAGGCTTCACTTTTCCATCCATATCAGAATGGAGCGAGTCAGGGTTTGGCTTCTAGGCTTCAGTTTTCCATCCATATCAGACGGGAGCGAGTCAGGGTTTGGCTTCTAGGCTTCATGTTTCTATCCATGTCAGACTGGAGCGAGTCAGGGTTTGGCTTCTAGGCTTCATTTTTCTATCCATATCAGACTGGAGTGAGTCAGGGTTTGGCTTCTAGGCTTCACTTTTCCATCCATATCAGATTGGAGCGAGTCAGGGTTTGGCTTCTAGACTTCATGTTTCCATCCATATCAGACTGGAACGAGTCAGGGTTTGGCTTCTAGGCTTCGGTTTTCCATCCATATCAGACTGGAGAGAGTCAGGGTCTGGCTTCTAGGCTTCACTTTTCCATCCATATCAGAATGGAGCGAGTCAGGGTTTGGCTTCTAGGCTTCACTTTTCCAACCATGTCAGTCTGGAGCGAGTCAGGGTTTGGCTTCTAGGCTTCAGTTTTCCATCCATATCAGACTGGAGCGAGTCAGGGTTTGCCTTCTAGGCTTCAGTTTTCCATCCATGTCAGTCTGGAGCGAGTCAGGGTTTGGCTTCTAGGCTTCATGTTTCCATCCATGTCAGACTGGAGCAGTCATGTTTTGGCTTCTAGGCTTCATGTTTCCATCCATATCAGACGGGAGCGAGTCAGGGTTTGGCTTCTAGGCTTCATGTTTCTATCCATGTCAGACTGGAGCGAGTCAGGGTTTGGCTTCTAGGCTTCATTTTTCTATCCATATCAGACTGGAGTGAGTCAGGGTTTGGCTTCTAGGCTTCACTTTTCCATCCATATCAGATTGGAGCGAGTCAGGGTTTGGCTTCTAGACTTCATGTTTCCATCCATATCAGACTGGAACGAGTCAGGGTTTGGCTTCTACGCTTCAGTTTTCCATCCATATCAGACTGGAGAGAGTCAGGGTTTGGCTTCTAGGCTTCACTTTTCCATCCATATCAGACTGGAGCGAGTCAGGGTTTGGCTTCTAGGCTTCACTTTTCCATGCATGTCAGTCTGGAGCGAGTCAGTGTTTGGCTTCTAGGCTTCAGTTTTCCATCCATATCAGAATGGAGCGAGTCAGGGTTTGCCTTCTAGGCTTCAGTTTTCCATCCATGTCAGACTGGAGCGAGTCAGGGATGGCTTCTAGGCTTCACTTTTCCATCCATGTCAGACTGGAGCAGTCATGTTTTGGCTTCTAGGCTTCACTTTTCCATCCATGTCAGTCTGGAGCGAGTCAGGGTTTGGCTTCTAGGCTTCACTTTTCCATCCATGTCAGTCTGGAGCGAGTCAGGGTTTGGCTTCTAGGCTTCACTTTTCCATCCATGTAAGACTGTAGCAGTCAGGGTTTGGCTTCTAGGCTTCACTTTTCCATCCATGTCAGACTGGAGCGAGTCAGGGATGGCTTCTAGGCTTCACTTTTCCATCCATGTCAGACTGGAGCAGTCATGTTTTGGCTTCTAGGCTTCACTTTTCCATCCATGTCAGTCTGGAGCGAGTCAGGGTTTGGCTTCTAGGCTTCACTTTTCCATCCATGTCAGTCTGGAGCGAGTCAGGGTTTGGCTTCTAGGCTTCAGTTTTTCATCCATATCAGACTGGAGCGAGTCAGGGTTTAGCTTCTAGGCTTCAGTTTTCCATCCATGTCAGTCTGGAGCGAGTCAGGGTTTGGCTTCTAGGCTTCACGTTTCCATCCATGTCAGACTGGAGCAGTCATGTTTTGGCTTCTAGGCTTCATGTTTCCATCCATGTCAGACTGGAGCGAGTCAGAGTTTGGCCTCTAGGCTTCACTTTTCCATCCATATCAGACTGGAGCGAGTCAGGGTTTGGCTTCTAGGCTTCACTTTTCCATCCATATCAGACTGGAGCGAGTCAGGGTTTGGATTCTAGGCTTCACTTTTCCATCCATATCAGACGGGAGCGAGTCAGGGTTTGGCTTCTAGGCTTCATGTTTCCATCCATGTAAGACTGGAGCGAGTCAGGGTTTGGCTTCTAGGCTTCATTTTTCCAACCATTTCAGACTGGAGCGAGTCAGGGTTTGGCTTCTAGTCTTCACTTTTCCATCCATATCAGACTGGAGCGAGTCAGGGTTTGGCTTCTAGGCTTGATGTTTCCATCCATATCAGACTGGAGCGAGTCAGGGTTTGGCTTCTAGGCTTCAGTTTTCCATCCATATCATAATGGAGCGAGTCAGGGTTTGGCTTCTAGGCTTCACTTTCCCATCCATATCAGAATGGAGCGAGTCAGGGTTTGGCTTCTAGGCTCCAATTTTCCATCCATGTCAGACTGGAGCGAGTCAGGGTTTGGCTTGTAGGCTTCACGTTTCCATCCATGTCAGTCTGGAGCGAGTAAGGGTTTGGCTTCTAGGCTTCAGTTTTCCATCCATATCAGACTGGAGCGAGTCAGGGTTTGGCTTCTAGGCTTCACTTTTCCATCCATATCAGACTGGAGCGAGTCAGGGTTTGGCTTCTAGGCTTCACTTTTCCATCCATATCAGAATGGAGCGAGTCAGGATTTGGCTTCTAGGCTTCACTTTTCCATCCATATCAGACTGGAGCGAGTCAGGGTTTGGCTTCTAGGCTTCATGATTCCATCCATGTCAGACTAGAGCGAGTCAGGGTTTGGCTTCTAGGCTTCATTTTTCCATCCATATCAGACTGGAGCGAGTCAGGGTTTGGCTTCTAGGCTTCACTTTTCCATCCATATCAGACTGGAGCGATTCAGGATTTGGCTTCTAGGCTTCACGTTTCCATCCATATCAGACTGGAGCGATTCAGGGTTTTGCTTCTAGGCTTCACTTTTCCATCCATATCAGACTGGAGCAAATCAGGGTTTGGATTCTAGGCTTCACTTTTCCATCCATGTAAGACTGTAGCAGTCAGGGTTTGGCTTCTAGGCTTCACTTTTCCATCCATATCAGACTGGAGCGAGTCAGGGATGGCTTCTAGGCTTCACTTTTCCATCCATGTCAGACTGGAGCAGTCATGTTTTGGCTTCTAGGCTTCACTTTTCCATCCATGTCAGTCTGGAGCGAGTCAGGGTTTGGCTTCTAGGCTTCACTTTTCCATCCATATCAGACTGGAACGAGTCAGGGTTTGGCTTCTAGGCTTCAGTTTTCCATCCATATCAGACTGGAGAGAGTCAGGGTCTGGCTTCTAGGCTTCACTTTTCCATCCATATCAGAATGGAGCGAGTCAGGGTTTGGCTTCTAGGCTTCACTTTTCCAACCATGTCAGTCTGGAGCGAGTCAGGGTTTGGCTTCTAGGCTTCAGTTTTCCATCCATATCAGACTGGAGCGAGTCAGGGTTTGCCTTCTAGGCTTCAGTTTTCCATCCATGTCAGTCTGGAGCGAGTCAGGGTTTGGCTTCTAGGCTTCATGTTTCCATCCATGTCAGACTGGAGCAGTCATGTTTTGGCTTCTAGGCTTCATGTTTCCATCCATATCAGACGGGAGCGAGTCAGGGTTTGGCTTCTAGGCTTCATGTTTCTATCCATGTCAGACTGGAGCGAGTCAGGGTTTGGCTTCTAGGCTTCATTTTTCTATCCATATCAGACTGGAGTGAGTCAGGGTTTGGCTTCTAGGCTTCACTTTTCCATCCATATCAGATTGGAGCGAGTCAGGGTTTGGCTTCTAGACTTCATGTTTCCATCCATATCAGACTGGAACGAGTCAGGGTTTGGCTTCTAGGCTTCAGTTTTCCATCCATATCAGACTGGAGAGAGTCAGGGTTTGGCTTCTAGGCTTCACTTTTCCATCCATATCAGACTGGAGCGAGTCAGGGTTTGGCTTCTAGGCTTCACTTTTCCATGCATGTCAGTCTGGAGCGAGTCAGTGTTTGGCTTCTAGGCTTCAGTTTTCCATCCATATCAGAATGGAGCGAGTCAGGGTTTGCCTTCTAGGCTTCAGTTTTCCATCCATGTCAGTCTGGAGCGAGTCAGGATTTGGCTTCTAGGCTTCATGTTTCCATCCATGTCAGACTGGAGCAGTCATGTTTTGGCTTCTAGGCTTCATGTCTCCATCCATGTGAGACTGGAGCGAGTCAGAGTTTGGCTTCTAGGCTTCACTTTTCCATCCATATCAGACTGGATCGAGTCAGGGTTTGGATTCTAGGCTTCACTTTTCCATCCATATCAGACGGGAGCGAGTCAGGGTTTGGCTTCTAGGCTTCATGTTTCCATCCATGTAAGACTGGAGCGAGTCAGGGTTTGGCTTCTAGGCTTCATTTTTCCAACCATTTCAGACTGGAGCGAGTCAGGGTTTGGCTTCTAGTCTTCACTTTTCCATCCATATCAGACTGGAGCGAGTCAGGGTTTGGCTTCTAGGCTTGATGTTTCCATCCATATCAGACTGGAGCGAGTCAGGGTTTGGCTTCTAGGCTTCAGTTTTCCATCCATATCAGAATGGAGCGAGTCAGGGTTTGGCTTCTAGGCTTCACTTTCCCATCCATATCAGAATGGAGCGAGTCAGGGTTTGGCTTCTAGGCTCCAATTTTCCATCCATGTCAGACTGGAGCGAGTCAGGGTTTGGCTTGTAGGCTTCACGTTTCCATCCATGTCAGTCTGGAGCGAGTAAGGGTTTGGCTTCTAGGCTTCAGTTTTCCATCCATATCAGACTGGAGCGAGTCAGGGTTTGGCATCTAGGCTTCACTTTTCCATCCATATCAGACTGGAGCGAGTCAGGGTTTGGCTTCTAGGCTTCACTTTTCCATCCATATCAGAATGGAGCGAGTCAGGGTTTGGCTTCTAGGCTTCACTTTTCCATCCATATCAGACTGGAGCGAGTCAGGGTTTGGCTTCTAGGCTTCATGTTTCCATCCATGTCAGACTAGAGCGAGTCAGGGTTTGGCTTCTAGGCTTCATTTTTCCATCCATATCAGACTGGAGCGAGTCAGGGTTTGGCTTCTAGGCTTCACTTTTCCATCCATATCAGACTGGAGCGATTCAGGATTTGGCTTCTAGGCTTCACGTTTCCATCCATATCAGACTGGAGTGATTCAGGGTTTTGCTTCTAGGCTTCACTTTTCCATCCATATCAGACTGGAGCAAATCAGGGTTTGGATTCTAGGCTTCACTTTTCCATCCATGTAAGACTGTAGCAGTCAGGGTTTGGCTTCTAGGCTTCACTTTTCCATCCATGTCAGACTGGAGCGAGTCAGGGATGGCTTCTAGGCTTCACTTTTCCATCCATGTCAGACTGGAGCAGTCATGTTTTGGCTTCTAGGCTTCACTTTTCCATCCATGTCAGTCTGGAGCGAGTCAGGGTTTGGCTTCTAGGCTTCACTTTTCCATCCATGTCAGTCTGGAGCGAGTCAGGGTTTGGCTTCTAGGCTTCAGTTTTTCATCCATATCAGACTGGAGCGAGTCAGGGTTTAGCTTCTAGGCTTCAGTTTTCCATCCATGTCAGTCTGGAGCGAGTCAGGGTTTGGCTTCTAGGCTTCACGTTTCCATCCATGTCAGACTGGAGCAGTCATGTTTTGGCTTCTAGGCTTCATGTTTCCATCCATGTCAGACTGGAGCGAGTCAGAGTTTGGCCTCTAGGCTTCACTTTTCCATCCATATCAGACTGGAGCGAGTCAGGGTTTGGCTTCTAGGCTTCACTTTTCCATCCATATCAGACGGGAGCGAGTCAGGGTTTGGCTTCTAGGCTTCATGTTTCCATCCATGTAAGACTGGAGCGAGTCAGGGTTTGGCTTCTAGGCTTCATTTTTCCAACCATTTCAGACTGGAGCGAGTCAGGGTTTGGCTTCTAGTCTTCACTTTTCCATCCATATCAGACTGGAGCGAGTCAGGGTTTGGCTTCTAGGCTTGATGTTTCCATCCATATCAGACTGGAGCGAGTCAGGGTTTGGCTTCTAGGCTTCAGTTTTCCATCCATATCAGAATGGAGCGAGTCAGGGTTTGGCTTCTAGGCTTCACTTTCCCATCCCTATCAGAATGGAGCGAGTCAGGGTTTGGCTTCTAGGCTCCAATTTTCCATCCATGTCAGACTGGAGCGAGTCAGGGTTTGGCTTGTAGGCTTCACGTTTCCATCCATGTCAGTCTGGAGCGAGTAAGGGTTTGGCTTCTAGGCTTCAGTTTTCCATCCATATCAGACTGGAGCGAGTCAGGGTTTGGCTTCTAGGCTTCACTTTTCCATCCATATCAGACTGGAGCGAGTCAGGGTTTGGCTTCTAGGCTTCACTTTTCCATCCATATCAGAATGGAGCGAGTCAGGATTTGGCTTCTAGGCTTCATTTTTCCATCCATATCAGACTGGAGCGAGTCAGGGTTTGGCTTCTAGGCTTCACTTTTCCATCCATATCAGACTGGAGCGATTCAGGATTTGGCTTCTAGGCTTCACGTTTCCATCCATATCAGACTGGAGTGATTCAGGGTTTTGCTTCTAGGCTTCACTTTTCCATCCATATCAGACTGGAGCAAATCAGGGTTTGGATTCTAGGCTTCACTTTTCCATCCATGTAAGACTGTAGCAGTCAGGGTTTGGCTTCTAGGCTTCACTTTTCCATCCATGTCAGACTGGAGCGAGTCAGGGATGGCTTCTAGGCTTCACTTTTCCATCCATGTCAGACTGGAGCAGTCATGTTTTGGCTTCTAGGCTTCACTTTTCCATCCATGTCAGTCTGGAGCGAGTCAGGGTTTGGCTTCTAGGCTTCACTTTTCCATCCATGTCAGTCTGGAGCGAGTCAGGGTTTGGCTTCTAGGCTTCAGTTTTTCATCCATATCAGACTGGAGCGAGTCAGGGTTTAGCTTCTAGGCTTCAGTTTTCCATCCATGTCAGTCTGGAGCGAGTCAGGGTTTGGCTTCTAGGCTTCACGTTTCCATCCATGTCAGACTGGAGCAGTCATGTTTTGGCTTCTAGGCTTCATGTTTCCATCCATGTCAGACTGGAGCGAGTCAGAGTTTGGCCTCTAGGCTTCACTTTTCCATCCATATCAGACTGGAGCGAGTCAGGGTTTGGCTTCTAGGCTTCACTTTTCCATCCATATCAGACGGGAGCGAGTCAGGGTTTGGCTTCTAGGCTTCATGTTTCCATCCATGTAAGACTGGAGCGAGTCAGGGTTTGGCTTCTAGGCTTCATTTTTCCAACCATTTCAGACTGGAGCGAGTCAGGGTTTGGCTTCTAGTCTTCACTTTTCCATCCATATCAGACTGGAGCGAGTCAGGGTTTGGCTTCTAGGCTTGATGTTTCCATCCATATCAGACTGGAGCGAGTCAGGGTTTGGCTTCTAGGCTTCAGTTTTCCATCCATATCAGAATGGAGCGAGTCAGGGTTTGGCTTCTAGGCTTCACTTTCCCATCCCTATCAGAATGGAGCGAGTCAGGGTTTGGCTTCTAGGCTCCAATTTTCCATCCATGTCAGACTGGAGCGAGTCAGGGTTTGGCTTGTAGGCTTCACGTTTCCATCCATGTCAGTCTGGAGCGAGTAAGGGTTTGGCTTCTAGGCTTCAGTTTTCCATCCATATCAGACTGGAGCGAGTCAGGGTTTGGCTTCTAGGCTTCACTTTTCCATCCATATCAGACTGGAGCGAGTCAGGGTTTGGCTTCTAGGCTTCACTTTTCCATCCATATCAGAATGGAGCGAGTCAGGATTTGGCTTCTAGGCTTCACTTTTCCATCCATATCAGACTGGAGCGAGTCAGGGTTTGGCTTCTAGGCTTCATGATTCCATCCATGTCAGACTAGAGCGAGTCAGGGTTTGGCTTCTAGGCTTCATTTTTCCATCCATATCAGACTGGAGCGAGTCAGGGTTTGGCTTCTAGGCTTCACTTTTCCATCCATATCAGACTGGAGCGATTCAGGATTTGGCTTCTAGGCTTCACGTTTCCATCCATATCAGACTGGAGCGATTCAGGGTTTTGCTTCTAGGCTTCACTTTTCCATCCATATCAGACTGGAGCAAATCAGGGTTTGGATTCTAGGCTTCACTTTTCCATCCATGTAAGACTGTAGCAGTCAGGGTTTGGCTTCTAGGCTTCACTTTTCCATCCATATCAGACTGGAGCGAGTCAGGGATGGCTTCTAGGCTTCACTTTTCCATCCATGTCAGACTGGAGCAGTCATGTTTTGGCTTCTAGGCTTCACTTTTCCATCCATGTCAGTCTGGAGCGAGTCAGGGTTTGGCTTCTAGGCTTCACTTTTCCATCCATATCAGACTGGAACGAGTCAGGGTTTGGCTTCTAGGCTTCAGTTTTCCATCCATATCAGACTGGAGAGAGTCAGGGTCTGGCTTCTAGGCTTCACTTTTCCATCCATATCAGAATGGAGCGAGTCAGGGTTTGGCTTCTAGGCTTCACTTTTCCAACCATGTCAGTCTGGAGCGAGTCAGGGTTTGGCTTCTAGGCTTCAGTTTTCCATCCATATCAGACTGGAGCGAGTCAGGGTTTGCCTTCTAGGCTTCAGTTTTCCATCCATGTCAGTCTGGAGCGAGTCAGGGTTTGGCTTCTAGGCTTCATGTTTCCATCCATGTCAGACTGGAGCAGTCATGTTTTGGCTTCTAGGCTTCATGTTTCCATCCATATCAGACGGGAGCGAGTCAGGGTTTGGCTTCTAGGCTTCATGTTTCTATCCATGTCAGACTGGAGCGAGTCAGGGTTTGGCTTCTAGGCTTCATTTTTCTATCCATATCAGACTGGAGTGAGTCAGGGTTTGGCTTCTAGGCTTCACTTTTCCATCCATATCAGATTGGAGCGAGTCAGGGTTTGGCTTCTAGACTTCATGTTTCCATCCATATCAGACTGGAACGAGTCAGGGTTTGGCTTCTAGGCTTCAGTTTTCCATCCATATCAGACTGGAGAGAGTCAGGGTTTGGCTTCTAGGCTTCACTTTTCCATCCATATCAGACTGGAGCGAGTCAGGGTTTGGCTTCTAGGCTTCACTTTTCCATGCATGTCAGTCTGGAGCGAGTCAGTGTTTGGCTTCTAGGCTTCAGTTTTCCATCCATATCAGAATGGAGCGAGTCAGGGTTTGCCTTCTAGGCTTCAGTTTTCCATCCATGTCAGTCTGGAGCGAGTCAGGGTTTGGCTTCTAGGCTTCATGTTTCCATCCATGTCAGACTGGAGCAGTCATGTTTTGGCTTCTAGGCTTCATGTCTCCATCCATGTCAGACTGGAGCGAGTCAGAGTTTGGCTTCTAGGCTTCACTTTTCCATCCATATCAGACTGGATCGAGTCAGGGTTTGGATTCTAGGCTTCACTTTTCCATCCATATCAGACGGGAGCGAGTCAGGGTTTGGCTTCTAGGCTTCATGTTTCCATCCATGTAAGACTGGAGCGAGTCAGGGTTTGGCTTCTAGGCTTCATTTTTCCAACCATTTCAGACTGGAGCGAGTCAGGGTTTGGCTTCTAGTCTTCACTTTTCCATCCATATCAGACTGGAGCGAGTCAGGGTTTGGCTTCTAGGCTTGATGTTTCCATCCATATCAGACTGGAGCGAGTCAGGGTTTGGCTTCTAGGCTTCAGTTTTCCATCCATATCAGAATGGAGCGAGTCAGGGTTTGGCTTCTAGGCTTCACTTTCCCATCCATATCAGAATGGAGCGAGTCAGGGTTTGGCTTCTAGGCTCCAATTTTCCATCCATGTCAGACTGGAGCGAGTCAGGGTTTGGCTTGTAGGCTTCACGTTTCCATCCATGTCAGTCTGGAGCGAGTAAGGGTTTGGCTTCTAGGCTTCAGTTTTCCATCCATATCAGACTGGAGAGAGTCAGGGTTTGGCTTCTAGGCTTCACTTTTCCATCCATATCAGACTGGAGCGAGTCAGGGTTTGGCTTCTAGGCTTCACTTTTCCATCCATATCAGAATGGAGCGAGTCAGGGTTTGGCTTCTAGGCTTCACTTTTCCATCCATATCAGACTGGAGCGAGTCAGGGTTTGGCTTCTAGGCTTCATGTTTCCATCCATGTCAGACTAGAGCGAGTCAGGGTTTGGCTTCTAGGCTTCATTTTTCCATCCATATCAGACTGGAGCGAGTCAGGGTTTGGCTTCTAGGCTTCACTTTTCCATCCATATCAGACTGGAGCGATTCAGGATTTGGCTTCTAGGCTTCACGTTTCCATCCATATCAGACTGGAGTGATTCAGGGTTTTGCTTCTAGGCTTCACTTTTCCATCCATATCAGACTGGAGCAAATCAGGGTTTGGATTCTAGGCTTCACTTTTCCATCCATGTAAGACTGTAGCAGTCAGGGTTTGGCTTCTAGGCTTCACTTTTCCATCCATGTCAGACTGGAGCGAGTCAGGGATGGCTTCTAGGCTTCACTTTTCCATCCATGTCAGACTGGAGCAGTCATGTTTTGGCTTCTAGGCTTCACTTTTCCATCCATGTCAGTCTGGAGCGAGTCAGGGTTTGGCTTCTAGGCTTCACTTTTCCATCCATGTCAGTCTGGAGCGAGTCAGGGTTTGGCTTCTAGGCTTCAGTTTTTCATCCATATCAGACTGGAGCGAGTCAGGGTTTAGCTTCTAGGCTTCAGTTTTCCATCCATGTCAGTCTGGAGCGAGTCAGGGTTTGGCTTCTAGGCTTCACGTTTCCATCCATGTCAGACTGGAGCAGTCATGTTTTGGCTTCTAGGCTTCATGTTTCCATCCATGTCAGACTGGAGCGAGTCAGAGTTTGGCCTCTAGGCTTCACTTTTCCATCCATATCAGACTGGAGCGAGTCAGGTTTTGGCTTCTAGGCTTCACTTTTCCATCCATATCAGACTGGAGCGAGTCAGGGTTTGGATTCTAGGCTTCACTTTTCCATCCATATCAGACGGGAGCGAGTCAGGGTTTGGCTTCTAGGCTTCATGTTTCCATCCATGTAAGACTGGAGCGAGTCAGGGTTTGGCTTCTAGGCTTCATTTTTCCAACCATTTCAGACTGGAGCGAGTCAGGGTTTGGCTTCTAGTCTTCACTTTTCCATCCATATCAGACTGGAGCGAGTCAGGGTTTGGCTTCTAGGCTTGATGTTTCCATCCATATCAGACTGGAGCGAGTCAGGGTTTGGCTTCTAGGCTTCAGTTTTCCATCCATATCAGAATGGAGCGAGTCAGGGTTTGGCTTCTAGGCTTCACTTTCCCATCCATATCAGAATGGAGCGAGTCAGGGTTTGGCTTCTAGGCTCCAATTTTCCATCCATGTCAGACTGGAGCGAGTCAGGGTTTGGCTTGTAGGCTTCACGTTTCCATCCATGTCAGTCTGGAGCGAGTAAGGGTTTGGCTTCTAGGCTTCAGTTTTCCATCCATATCAGACTGGAGCGAGTCAGGGTTTGGCTTCTAGGCTTCACTTTTCCATCCATATCAGACTGGAGCGAGTCAGGGTTTGGCTTCTAGGCTTCACTTTTCCATCCATATCAGAATGGAGCGAGTCAGGGTTTGGCTTCTAGGCTTCACTTTTCCATCCATATCAGACTGGAGCGAGTCAGGGTTTGGCTTCTAGGCTTCATGTTTAAATCCATGTCAGACTAGAGCGAGTCAGGGTTTGGCTTCTAGGCTTCATTTTTCCATCCATATCAGACTGGAGCGAGTCAGGGTTTGGCTTCTAGGCTTCACTTTTCCATCCATATCAGACTGGAGCGATTCAGGATTTGGCTTCTAGGCTTCACGTTTCCATCCATATCAGACTGGAGTGATTCAGGGTTTTGCTTCTAGGCTTCACTTTTCCATCCATATCAGACTGGAGCAAATCAGGGTTTGGATTCTAGGCTTCACTTTTCCATCCATGTAAGACTGTAGCAGTCAGGGTTTGGCTTCTAGGCTTCACTTTTCCATCCATGTCAGACTGGAGCGAGTCAGGGATGGCTTCTAGGCTTCACTTTTCCATCCATGTCAGACTGGAGCAGTCATGTTTTGGCTTCTAGGCTTCACTTTTCCATCCATGTCAGTCTGGAGCGAGTCAGGGTTTGGCTTCTAGGCTTCACTTTTCCATCCATGTCAGTCTGGAGCGAGTCAGGGTTTGGCTTCTAGGCTTCAGTTTTTCATCCATATCAGACTGGAGCGAGTCAGGGTTTAGCTTCTAGGCTTCAGTTTTCCATCCATGTCAGTCTGGAGCGAGTCAGGGTTTGGCTTCTAGGCTTCACGTTTCCATCCATGTCAGACTGGAGCAGTCATGTTTTGGCTTCTAGGCTTCATGTTTCCATCCATGTCAGACTGGAGCGAGTCAGAGTTTGGCCTCTAGGCTTCACTTTTCCATCCATATCAGACTGGAGCGAGTCAGGGTTTGGCTTCTAGGCTTCACTTTTCCATCCATATCAGACTGGAGCGAGTCAGGGTTTGGATTCTAGGCTTCACTTTTCCATCCATATCAGACGGGAGCGAGTCAGGGTTTGGCTTCTAGGCTTCATGTTTCCATCCATGTAAGACTGGAGCGAGTCAGGGTTTGGCTTCTAGGCTTCATTTTTCCAACCATTTCAGACTGGAGCGAGTCAGGGTTTGGCTTCTAGTCTTCACTTTTCCATCCATATCAGACTGGAGCGAGTCAGGGTTTGGCTTCTAGGCTTGATGTTTCCATCCATATCAGACTGGAGCGAGTCAGGGTTTGGCTTCTAGGCTTGATGTTTCCATCCATATCAGTCTGGAGCGAGTCAGGGTTTGGCTTCTAGGCTTCATGTTTCCATCCATGTCAGACTGGAGCAGTCATGTTTTGCCTTCTAGGCTTCATGTTTCCATCCATATCAGACGGGAGCGAGTCAGGGTTTGGCTTCTAGGCTTCATGTTTCTATCCATGTCAGACTGGAGCGAGTCAGGGTTTGGCTTCTAGGCTTCATTTTTCTATCCATATCAGACTGGAGTGAGTCAGGGTTTGGCTTCTAGGCTTCACTTTTCCATCCATATCAGATTAGAGCGAGTCAGGGTTTGGCTTCTAGACTTCATGTTTCCATCCATATCAGACTGGAACGAGTCAGGGTTTGGCTTCTAGGCTTCAGTTTTCCATCCATATCAGACTGGAGAGAGTCAGGGTTTGGCTTCTAGGCTTCACTTTTCCATCCATATCAGACTGGAGCGAGTCAGGGTTTGGCTTCTAGGCTTCACTTTTCCATGCATGTCAGTCTGGAGCGAGTCAGGGTTTGGCTTCTAGGCTTCAGTTTTCCATCCATATCAGAATGGAGCGAGTCAGGGTTTGCCTTCTAGGCTTCAGTTTTCCATCCATGTCAGTCTGGAGTGAGTCAGGGTTTGGCTTCTAGGCTTCATGTTTCCATCCATGTCAGACTGGAGCAGTCATGTTTTGGCTTCTAGGCTTCATGTTTCCATTCATGTCAGACTGGAGCGAGTCAGAGTTTGGCTTCTAGGCTTCACTTTTCCATCCATATCAGACTGGATCGAGTCAGGGTTTGGATTCTAGGCTTCACTTTTCCATCCATATCAGACGGGAGCGAGCCAGGGTTTGGCTTCTAGGCTTTATGTTTCCATCCATGTAAGACTGGAGCGAGTCAGGGTTTGGCTTCTAGGCTTCATTTTTCCAACCATTTCAGACTGGAGCGAGTCAGGGTTTGGCTTCTAGTCTTCACTTTTCCATCCATATCAGACTGGAGCGAGTCAGGGTTTGGCTTCTAGGCTTGATGTTTCCATCCATATCAGACTGGAGCGAGTCAGGGTTTGGCTTCTAGGCTTCAGTTTTCCATCCATATCAGAATGGAGCGAGTCAGGGTTTGGCTTCTAGGCTTCACTTTCCCATCCATATCAGAATGGAGCGAGTCAGGGTTTGGCTTCTAGGCTCCAATTTTCCATCCATGTCAGACTGGAGCGAGTCAGGGTTTGGCTTGTAGGCTTCACGTTTCCATCCATGTCAGTCTGGAGCGAGTAAGGGTTTGGCTTCTAGGCTTCAGTTTTCCATCCATATCAGACTGGAGCGAGTCAGGGTTTGGCTTCTAGGCTTCACTTTTCCATCCATATCAGACTGGAGCGAGTCAGGGTTTGGCTTCTAGGCTTCACTTTTCCATCCATATCAGAATGGAGCGAGTCAGGGTTTGGCTTCTAGGCTTCACTTTTCCATCCATATCAGACTGGAGCGAGTCAGGGTTTGGCTTCTAGGCTTCATGTTTCCATCCATGTCAGACTAGAGCGAGTCAGGGTTTGGCTTCTAGGCTTCATTTTTCCATCCATATCAGACTGGAGCGAGTCAGGGTTTGGCTTCTAGGCTTCACTTTTCCATCCATATCAGACTGGAGCGATTCAGGATTTGGCTTCTAGGCTTCACGTTTCCATCCATATCAGACTGGAGTGATTCAGGGTTTTGCTTCTAGGCTTCACTTTTCCATCCATATCAGACTGGAGCAAATCAGGGTTTGGATTCTAGGCTTCACTTTTCCATCCATGTAAGACTGTAGCAGTCAGGGTTTGGCTTCTAGGCTTCACTTTTCCATCCATGTCAGACTGGAGCGAGTCAGGGATGGCTTCTAGGCTTCACTTTTCCATCCATGTCAGACTGGAGCAGTCATGTTTTGGCTTCTAGGCTTCACTTTTCCATCCATGTCAGACTGGAGCAGTCATGTTTTGGCTTCTAGGCTTCATGTCTCCATCCATGTCAGACTGTAGCAGTCATGTTTTGGCTTCTAGGCTTCATTTTTCCATCCATATCAGACTGGAGCAGTCATGTTTTGGCTTCTAGGCTTCATGTTTCCATCCATGTCAGACTGTAGCAGTCATGTTTTGGCTTCCTGGCTTCATGTTTCCATCCATGTCAGACTGTAGCAGTCATGTTTTGGCTTCTAGGCTTCATTATTCCATCTATGTCAGACTGGAGCAGTCAGGGTTTGGCTTTTAGGCTTCATTTTTCCATCTATGTCAGACTGGAGCAGTCAGGGTTTGGCTTCTCAACTTCATTTTTCCATCCATGTCAGACTGGAGGAGTCAGGGTTGGCTTCTAGGCTTCACTTTCCCATTCATGTCAGACTGGAGCAGTCATGTTTTGGCTTCTAGGCTTCATGTTTCCATCCATGTCAGACTGGAGCGAGTCAGGGTTTGGCTTCTAGGCTTCAGTTTTCCATCCATATCAGACGGGAGCGAGTCAGGGTTTGGCTTCTAGGCTTCATGTTTCTATCCATATCAGACTGGAGCGAGTCAGGGTTTGGCTTCTAGGCTTCATGTTTCTATCCATGTCAGACTGGAGCGAGTCAGGGTTTGGCTTCTAGGCTTCATTTTTCTATCCATATCAGACTGGAGTGAGTCAGGGTTTGGCTTCTAGGCTTCACTTTTCCATCCATATCAGATTGGAGCGAGTCAGGGTTTGGCTTCTAGACTTCATGTTTCCATCCATATCAGACTGGAACGAGTCAGGGATTGGCTTCTAGGCTTCAGTTTTCCATCCATATCAGACTGGAGAGAGTCAGGGTTTGACTTCTAGGCTTCACTTTTCCATCCATATCAGACTGGAGCGAGTCAGGGTTTGGCTTCTAGGCTTCACTTTTCCATCCATGTCAGTCTGGAGCGAGTCAGGGTTTGGCTTCTAGGCTTCAGTTTTCCATCCATATCAGACTGGAGCGAGTCAGGGTTTGGCTTCTAGGCTTCAGTTTTCCATCCATGTCAGTCTGGAGCGAGTCAGGGTTTGGCTTCTAGGCTTCATGTTTCCATCCATGTCAGACTGGAGCAGTCATGTTTTGGCTTCTAGGCTTCATGTTTCCATCCATGTCAGACTGGAGCGAGTCAGAGTTTGGCTTCTAGGCTTCATTTTTCCATCTATGTCAGACTGGAGCAGTCAGGGTTTGGCTTCTCAACTTCATTTTTCCATCCATGTCAGACTGGAGGAGTCCGGGTTGGCTTCTAGGCTTCACTTTCCCATTCATGTCAGACTGGAGCAGTCATGTTTTGGCTTCTAGGCTTCATGTCTCCATCCATGTCAGACTGTAGCAGTCATGTTGTGGCTTCTAGGCTTCATTTTTCCATCCATATCAGACTGGAGCAGTAATGTTTTGGCTTCTAGGCTTCATGTTTCCATCCATGTCAGACTGTAGCAGTCATGTGTTGGCTTCTAGGCTTCATTATTCCATCCATGTCTGACTGGAGCAGTCATGTTTTGGCTTCCTGGCTTCATGTTTCCATCCATGTCAGACTGTAGCAGTCATGTTTTGGCTTCTAGGCTTCATTATTCCATCTATGTCAGACTAGAGCAGTCAGGGTTTGTCTTCTAGGCTTCATTTTTCCATCTATGTCAGACTGGAGCAGTCAGGGTTTGGCTTCTCAACTTCATTTTTCCATCCATGTCAGACTGGAACGAGTCAGGGTTTGGCTTCTAGGCTTCAGTTTTCCATCCATATCAGACTGGAGAGAGTCAGGGTTTGACTTCTAGGCTTCACTTTTCCATCCATATCAGACTGGAGCGAGTCAGGGTTTGGCTTCTAGGCTTCACTTTTCCATCCATGTCAGTCTGGAGCGAGTCAGGGTTTGGCTTCTAGGCTTCAGTTTTCCATCCATATCAGACTGGAGCGTGTCAGGGTTTGGCTTCTAGGCTTCAGTTTTCCATCCATGTCAGTCTGGAGCGAGTCAGGGATTGGCTTCTAGGCTTCATGTTTCCATCCGTGTCAGACTGGAGCAGTCATGTTTTGGCTTCTAGGCTTCATGTTTCCATCCATGTCAGACTGGAGCGAGTCAGAGTTTGGCTTCTAGGCTTCACTTTTCCATCCATATCAGACTGGAGCGAGTCAGGGTTTGGATTCTAGGCTTCACTTTTCCATCCATATCAGACGGGAGCGAGTCAGGGTTTGGCTTCTAGGCTTCATGTTTCCATCCATGTAAGACTGGAGCGAGTCAGGGTTTGGCTTCTAGGCTTCATTTTTCCAACCATTTCAGACTGGAGCGAGTTAGGGTTTGGCTTCTAGACTTGATGTTTCCATTTATATCAGACTGGAGCGAGTTAGGGTTTGGCTTCTAGGCTTCAGTTTTCCATCCATATCAGAATGGAGTGAGTCAGGGTTTGGCTTCTAGGCTTCACTTTCCCATCCATATCAGAATGGAGCGAGTCAGGGTTTGGCTTCTAGGCTTCAATTTTCCATCCATGTCAGACTGGAGCGAGTCAGGGTTTGGCTTCTAGGCTTCACGTTTCCATCCATGTCAGTCTGGAGCGAGTAAGGGTTTGGCTTCTAGGCTTCAGTTTTCCATCCATATCAGACTGGAGCGAATCAGGGTTTGGCTTCTAGGCTTCATGTTTCCATCCATGTCAGACTAGAGTGAGTCAGGGTTTGGCTTCTAGGCTTCATGTTTCTATCCATATCAGACGGGAGCGAGTCAGGGTTTGGCTTCTAGGCTTCATGTTTCTATCCATGTCAGACTGGAGCGAGTCAGGGTTTGGCTTCTAGGCTTCATTTTTCTATCCATATCAGACTGGAGCGAGTCAGGGTTTGGGTTCTAGGCTTCAGTTTTCCATCCATATCAGAATGGAGCGAGTAAGGGTTTGGCTTCTAGGCTTCACTTTTCCATCCATATCAGAATGGAGCGAGTCAGGGTTTGGCTTCTAGGCTTCAGTTTTCCATCCATATCAGACGGGAGCGAGTCAGGGTTTGGCTTCTAGGCTTCATGTTTCTATCCATGTCAGACTGGAGCGAGTCAGGGTTTGGCTTCTAGGCTTCATTTTTCTATCCATATCAGACTGGAGTGAGTCAGGGTTTGGCTTCTAGGCTTCACTTTTCCATCCATATCAGATTGGAGCGAGTCAGGGTTTGGCTTCTAGACTTCATGTTTCCATCCATATCAGACTGGAACGAGTCAGGGTTTGGCTTCTAGGCTTCAGTTTTCCATCCATATCAGACTGGAGAGAGTCAGGGTCTGGCTTCTAGGCTTCACTTTTCCATCCATATCAGAATGGAGCGAGTCAGGGTTTGGCTTCTAGGCTTCACTTTTCCAACCATGTCAGTCTGGAGCGAGTCAGGGTTTGGCTTCTAGGCTTCAGTTTTCCATCCATATCAGACTGGAGCGAGTCAGGGTTTGCCTTCTAGGCTTCAGTTTTCCATCCATGTCAGTCTGGAGCGAGTCAGGGTTTGGCTTCTAGGCTTCATGTTTCCATCCATGTCAGACTGGAGCAGTCATGTTTTGGCTTCTAGGCTTCATGTTTCCATCCATATCAGACGGGAGCGAGTCAGGGTTTGGCTTCTAGGCTTCATGTTTCTATCCATGTCAGACTGGAGCGAGTCAGGGTTTGGCTTCTAGGCTTCATTTTTCTATCCATATCAGACTGGAGTGAGTCAGGGTTTGGCTTCTAGGCTTCACTTTTCCATCCATATCAGATTGGAGCGAGTCAGGGTTTGGCTTCTAGACTTCATGTTTCCATCCATATCAGACTGGAACGAGTCAGGGTTTGGCTTCTACGCTTCAGTTTTCCATCCATATCAGACTGGAGAGAGTCAGGGTTTGGCTTCTAGGCTTCACTTTTCCATCCATATCAGACTGGAGCGAGTCAGGGTTTGGCTTCTAGGCTTCACTTTTCCATGCATGTCAGTCTGGAGCGAGTCAGTGTTTGGCTTCTAGGCTTCAGTTTTCCATCCATATCAGAATGGAGCGAGTCAGGGTTTGCCTTCTAGGCTTCAGTTTTCCATCCATGTCAGACTGGAGCGAGTCAGGGATGGCTTCTAGGCTTCACTTTTCCATCCATGTCAGACTGGAGCAGTCATGTTTTGGCTTCTAGGCTTCACTTTTCCATCCATGTCAGTCTGGAGCGAGTCAGGGTTTGGCTTCTAGGCTTCACTTTTCCATCCATGTCAGTCTGGAGCGAGTCAGGGTTTGGCTTCTAGGCTTCACTTTTCCATCCATGTAAGACTGTAGCAGTCAGGGTTTGGCTTCTAGGCTTCACTTTTCCATCCATGTCAGACTGGAGCGAGTCAGGGATGGCTTCTAGGCTTCACTTTTCCATCCATGTCAGACTGGAGCAGTCATGTTTTGGCTTCTAGGCTTCACTTTTCCATCCATGTCAGTCTGGAGCGAGTCAGGGTTTGGCTTCTAGGCTTCACTTTTCCATCCATGTCAGTCTGGAGCGAGTCAGGGTTTGGCTTCTAGGCTTCAGTTTTTCATCCATATCAGACTGGAGCGAGTCAGGGTTTAGCTTCTAGGCTTCAGTTTTCCATCCATGTCAGTCTGGAGCGAGTCAGGGTTTGGCTTCTAGGCTTCACGTTTCCATCCATGTCAGACTGGAGCAGTCATGTTTTGGCTTCTAGGCTTCATGTTTCCATCCATGTCAGACTGGAGCGAGTCAGAGTTTGGCCTCTAGGCTTCACTTTTCCATCCATATCAGACTGGAGCGAGTCAGGGTTTGGCTTCTAGGCTTCACTTTTCCATCCATATCAGACTGGAGCGAGTCAGGGTTTGGATTCTAGGCTTCACTTTTCCATCCATATCAGACGGGAGCGAGTCAGGGTTTGGCTTCTAGGCTTCATGTTTCCATCCATGTAAGACTGGAGCGAGTCAGGGTTTGGCTTCTAGGCTTCATTTTTCCAACCATTTCAGACTGGAGCGAGTCAGGGTTTGGCTTCTAGTCTTCACTTTTCCATCCATATCAGACTGGAGCGAGTCAGGGTTTGGCTTCTAGGCTTGATGTTTCCATCCATATCAGACTGGAGCGAGTCAGGGTTTGGCTTCTAGGCTTCAGTTTTCCATCCATATCAGAATGGAGCGAGTCAGGGTTTGGCTTCTAGGCTTCACTTTCCCATCCATATCAGAATGGAGCGAGTCAGGGTTTGGCTTCTAGGCTCCAATTTTCCATCCATGTCAGACTGGAGCGAGTCAGGGTTTGGCTTGTAGGCTTCACGTTTCCATCCATGTCAGTCTGGAGCGAGTAAGGGTTTGGCTTCTAGGCTTCAGTTTTCCATCCATATCAGACTGGAGCGAGTCAGGGTTTGGCTTCTAGGCTTCACTTTTCCATCCATATCAGACTGGAGCGAGTCAGGGTTTGGCTTCTAGGCTTCACTTTTCCATCCATATCAGAATGGAGCGAGTCAGGATTTGGCTTCTAGGCTTCACTTTTCCATCCATATCAGACTGGAGCGAGTCAGGGTTTGGCTTCTAGGCTTCATGATTCCATCCATGTCAGACTAGAGCGAGTCAGGGTTTGGCTTCTAGGCTTCATTTTTCCATCCATATCAGACTGGAGCGAGTCAGGGTTTGGCTTCTAGGCTTCACTTTTCCATCCATATCAGACTGGAGCGATTCAGGATTTGGCTTCTAGGCTTCACGTTTCCATCCATATCAGACTGGAGCGATTCAGGGTTTTGCTTCTAGGCTTCACTTTTCCATCCATATCAGACTGGAGCAAATCAGGGTTTGGATTCTAGGCTTCACTTTTCCATCCATGTAAGACTGTAGCAGTCAGGGTTTGGCTTCTAGGCTTCACTTTTCCATCCATATCAGACTGGAGCGAGTCAGGGATGGCTTCTAGGCTTCACTTTTCCATCCATGTCAGACTGGAGCAGTCATGTTTTGGCTTCTAGGCTTCACTTTTCCATCCATGTCAGTCTGGAGCGAGTCAGGGTTTGGCTTCTAGGCTTCACTTTTCCATCCATATCAGACTGGAACGAGTCAGGGTTTGGCTTCTAGGCTTCAGTTTTCCATCCATATCAGACTGGAGAGAGTCAGGGTCTGGCTTCTAGGCTTCACTTTTCCATCCATATCAGAATGGAGCGAGTCAGGGTTTGGCTTCTAGGCTTCACTTTTCCAACCATGTCAGTCTGGAGCGAGTCAGGGTTTGGCTTCTAGGCTTCAGTTTTCCATCCATATCAGACTGGAGCGAGTCAGGGTTTGCCTTCTAGGCTTCAGTTTTCCATCCATGTCAGTCTGGAGCGAGTCAGGGTTTGGCTTCTAGGCTTCATGTTTCCATCCATGTCAGACTGGAGCAGTCATGTTTTGGCTTCTAGGCTTCATGTTTCCATCCATATCAGACGGGAGCGAGTCAGGGTTTGGCTTCTAGGCTTCATGTTTCTATCCATGTCAGACTGGAGCGAGTCAGGGTTTGGCTTCTAGGCTTCATTTTTCTATCCATATCAGACTGGAGTGAGTCAGGGTTTGGCTTCTAGGCTTCACTTTTCCATCCATATCAGATTGGAGCGAGTCAGGGTTTGGCTTCTAGACTTCATGTTTCCATCCATATCAGACTGGAACGAGTCAGGGTTTGGCTTCTAGGCTTCAGTTTTCCATCCATATCAGACTGGAGAGAGTCAGGGTTTGGCTTCTAGGCTTCACTTTTCCATCCATATCAGACTGGAGCGAGTCAGGGTTTGGCTTCTAGGCTTCACTTTTCCATGCATGTCAGTCTGGAGCGAGTCAGTGTTTGGCTTCTAGGCTTCAGTTTTCCATCCATATCAGAATGGAGCGAGTCAGGGTTTGCCTTCTAGGCTTCAGTTTTCCATCCATGTCAGTCTGGAGCGAGTCAGGGTTTGGCTTCTAGGCTTCATGTTTCCATCCATGTCAGACTGGAGCAGTCATGTTTTGGCTTCTAGGCTTCATGTCTCCATCCATGTCAGACTGGAGCGAGTCAGAGTTTGGCTTCTAGGCTTCACTTTTCCATCCATATCAGACTGGATCGAGTCAGGGTTTGGATTCTAGGCTTCACTTTTCCATCCATATCAGACGGGAGCGAGTCAGGGTTTGGCTTCTAGGCTTCATGTTTCCATCCATGTAAGACTGGAGCGAGTCAGGGTTTGGCTTCTAGGCTTCATTTTTCCAACCATTTCAGACTGGAGCGAGTCAGGGTTTGGCTTCTAGTCTTCACTTTTCCATCCATATCAGACTGGAGCGAGTCAGGGTTTGGCTTCTAGGCTTGATGTTTCCATCCATATCAGACTGGAGCGAGTCAGGGTTTGGCTTCTAGGCTTCAGTTTTCCATCCATATCAGAATGGAGCGAGTCAGGGTTTGGCTTCTAGGCTTCACTTTCCCATCCATATCAGAATGGAGCGAGTCAGGGTTTGGCTTCTAGGCTCCAATTTTCCATCCATGTCAGACTGGAGCGAGTCAGGGTTTGGCTTGTAGGCTTCACGTTTCCATCCATGTCAGTCTGGAGCGAGTAAGGGTTTGGCTTCTAGGCTTCAGTTTTCCATCCATATCAGACTGGAGCGAGTCAGGGTTTGGCATCTAGGCTTCACTTTTCCATCCATATCAGACTGGAGCGAGTCAGGGTTTGGCTTCTAGGCTTCACTTTTCCATCCATATCAGAATGGAGCGAGTCAGGGTTTGGCTTCTAGGCTTCACTTTTCCATCCATATCAGACTGGAGCGAGTCAGGGTTTGGCTTCTAGGCTTCATGTTTCCATCCATGTCAGACTAGAGCGAGTCAGGGTTTGGCTTCTAGGCTTCATTTTTCCATCCATATCAGACTGGAGCGAGTCAGGGTTTGGCTTCTAGGCTTCACTTTTCCATCCATATCAGACTGGAGCGATTCAGGATTTGGCTTCTGGGCTTCACGTTTCCATCCATATCAGACTGGAGTGATTCAGGGTTTTGCTTCTAGGCTTCAATTTTCCATCCATATCAGACTGGAGCAAATCAGGGTTTGGATTCTAGGCTTCACTTTTCCATCCATGTAAGACTGTAGCAGTCAGGGTTTGGCTTCTAGGCTTCACTTTTCCATCCATGTCAGACTGGAGCGAGTCAGGGATGGCTTCTAGGCTTCACTTTTCCATCCATGTCAGACTGGAGCAGTCATGTTTTGGCTTCTAGGCTTCACTTTTCCATCCATGTCAGTCTGGAGCGAGTCAGGGTTTGGCTTCTAGGCTTCACTTTTCCATCCATGTCAGTCTGGAGCGAGTCAGGGTTTGGCTTCTAGGCTTCAGTTTTTCATCCATATCAGACTGGAGCGAGTCAGGGTTTAGCTTCTAGGCTTCAGTTTTCCATCCATGTCAGTCTGGAGCGAGTCAGGGTTTGGCTTCTAGGCTTCACGTTTCCATCCATGTCAGACTGGAGCAGTCATGTTTTGGCTTCTAGGCTTCATGTTTCCATCCATGTCAGACTGGAGCGAGTCAGAGGTTGGCCTCTAGGCTTCACTTTTCCATCCATATCAGACTGGAGCGAGTCAGGTTTTGGCTTCTAGGCTTCACTTTTCCATCCATATCAGACTGGAGCGAGTCAGGGTTTGGATTCTAGGCTTCACTTTTCCATCCATATCAGACGGGAGCGAGTCAGGGTTTGGCTTCTAGGCTTCATGTTTCCATCCATGTAAGACTGGAGCGAGTCAGGGTTTGGCTTCTAGGCTTCATTTTTCCAACCATTTCAGACTGGAGCGAGTCAGGGTTTGGCTTCTAGTCTTCACTTTTCCATCCATATCAGACTGGAGCGAGTCAGGGTTTGGCTTCTAGGCTTGATGTTTCCATCCATATCAGACTGGAGCGAGTCAGGGTTTGGCTTCTAGGCTTCAGTTTTCCATCCATATCAGAATGGAGCGAGTCAGGGTTTGGCTTCTAGGCTTCACTTTCCCATCCATATCAGAATGGAGCGAGTCAGGGTTTGGCTTCTAGGCTCCAATTTTCCATCCATGTCAGACTGGAGCGAGTCAGGGTTTGGCTTGTAGGCTTCACGTTTCCATCCATGTCAGTCTGGAGCGAGTAAGGGTTTGGCTTCTAGGCTTCAGTTTTCCATCCATATCAGACTGGAGCGAGTCAGGGTTTGGCTTCTAGGCTTCACTTTTCCATCCATATCAGACTGGAGCGAGTCAGGGTTTGGCTTCTAGGCTTCACTTTTCCATCCATATCAGAATGGAGCGAGTCAGGGTTTGGCTTCTAGGCTTCACTTTTCCATCCATATCAGACTGGAGCGAGTCAGGGTTTGGCTTCTAGGCTTCATGTTTAAATCCATGTCAGACTAGAGCGAGTCAGGGTTTGGCTTCTAGGCTTCATTTTTCCATCCATATCAGACTGGAGCGAGTCAGGGTTTGGCTTCTAGGCTTCACTTTTCCATCCATATCAGACTGGAGCGATTCAGGATTTGGCTTCTAGGCTTCACGTTTCCATCCATATCAGACTGGAGTGATTCAGGGTTTTGCTTCTAGGCTTCACTTTTCCATCCATATCAGACTGGAGCAAATCAGGGTTTGGATTCTAGGCTTCACTTTTCCATCCATGTAAGACTGTAGCAGTCAGGGTTTGGCTTCTAGGCTTCACTTTTCCATCCATGTCAGACTGGAGCGAGTCAGGGATGGCTTCTAGGCTTCACTTTTCCATCCATGTCAGACTGGAGCAGTCATGTTTTGGCTTCTAGGCTTCACTTTTCCATCCATGTCAGTCTGGAGCGAGTCAGGGTTTGGCTTCTAGGCTTCACTTTTCCATCCATGTCAGTCTGGAGCGAGTCAGGGTTTGGCTTCTAGGCTTCAGTTTTTCATCCATATCAGACTGGAGCGAGTCAGGGTTTAGCTTCTAGGCTTCAGTTTTCCATCCATGTCAGTCTGGAGCGAGTCAGGGTTTGGCTTCTAGGCTTCACGTTTCCATCCATGTCAGCCTGGAGCAGTCATGTTTTGGCTTCTAGGCTTCATGTTTCCATCCATGTCAGACTGGAGCGAGTCAGAGTTTGGCCTCTAGGCTTCACTTTTCCATCCATATCAGACTGGAGCGAGTCAGGGTTTGGCTTCTAGGCTTCACTTTTCCATCCATATCAGACTGGAGCGAGTCAGGGTTTGGATTCTAGGCTTCACTTTTCCATCCATATCAGACGGGAGCGAGTCAGGGTTTGGCTTCTAGGCTTCATGTTTCCATCCATGTAAGACTGGAGCGAGTCAGGGTTTGGCTTCTAGGCTTCATTTTTCCAACCATTTCAGACTGGAGCGAGTCAGGGTTTGGCTTCTAGTCTTCACTTTTCCATCCATATCAGACTGGAGCGAGTCAGGGTTTGGCTTCTAGGCTTGATGTTTCCATCCATATCAGACTGGAGCGAGTCAGGGTTTGGCTTCTAGGCTTGATGTTTCCATCCATATCAGTCTGGAGCGAGTCAGGGTTTGGCTTCTAGGCTTCATGTTTCCATCCATGTCAGACTGGAGCAGTCATGTTTTGCCTTCTAGGCTTCATGTTTCCATCCATATCAGACGGGAGCGAGTCAGGGTTTGGCTTCTAGGCTTCATGTTTCTATCCATGTCAGACTGGAGCGAGTCAGGGTTTGGCTTCTAGGCTTCATTTTTCTATCCATATCAGACTGGAGTGAGTCAGGGTTTGGCTTCTAGGCTTCACTTTTCCATCCATATCAGATTAGAGCGAGTCAGGGTTTGGCTTCTAGACTTCATGTTTCCATCCATATCAGACTGGAACGAGTCAGGGTTTGGCTTCTAGGCTTCAGTTTTCCATCCATATCAGACTGGAGAGAGTCAGGGTTTGGCTTCTAGGCTTCACTTTTCCATCCACATCAGACTGGAGCGAGTCAGGGTTTGGCTTCTAGGCTTCACTTTTCCATGCATGTCAGTCTGGAGCGAGTCAGGGTTTGGCTTCTAGGCTTCAGTTTTCCATCCATATCAGAATGGAGCGAGTCAGGGTTTGCCTTCTAGGCTTCAGTTTTCCATCCATGTCAGTCTGGAGTGAGTCAGGGTTTGGCTTCTAGGCTTCATGTTTCCATCCATGTCAGACTGGAGCAGTCATGTTTTGGCTTCTAGGCTTCATGTTTCCATTCATGTCAGACTGGAGCGAGTCAGAGTTTGGCTTCTAGGCTTCACTTTTCCATCCATATCAGACTGGATCGAGTCAGGGTTTGGATTCTAGGCTTCACTTTTCCATCCATATCAGACGGGAGCGAGCCAGGGTTTGGCTTCTAGGCTTTATGTTTCCATCCATGTAAGACTGGAGCGAGTCAGGGTTTGGCTTCTAGGCTTCATTTTTCCAACCATTTCAGACTGGAGCGAGTCAGGGTTTGGCTTCTAGTCTTCACTTTTCCATCCATATCAGACTGGAGCGAGTCAGGGTTTGGCTTCTAGGCTTGATGTTTCCATCCATATCAGACTGGAGCGAGTCAGGGTTTGGCTTCTAGGCTTCAGTTTTCCATCCATATCAGAATGGAGCGAGTCAGGGTTTGGCTTCTAGGCTTCACTTTCCCATCCATATCAGAATGGAGCGAGTCAGGGTTTGGCTTCTAGGCTTCACTTTTCCATCCATATCAGACTGGAGCGAGTCAGGGTTTGGCTTCTAGGCTTCATGTTTCCATCCATGTCAGACTAGAGCGAGTCAGGGTTTGGCTTCTAGGCTTCATTTTTCCATCCATATCAGACTGGAGCGAGTCAGGGTTTGGCTTCTAGGCTTCACTTTTCCATCCATATCAGACTGGAGCGATTCAGGATTTGGCTTCTAGGCTTCACGTTTCCATCCATATCAGACTGGAGTGATTCAGGGTTTTGCTTCTAAGCTTCACTTTTCCATCCATATCAGACTGGAGCAAATCAGGGTTTGGATTCTAGGCTTCACTTTTCCATCCATGTAAGACTGTAGCAGTCAGGGTTTGGCTTCTAGGCTTCACTTTTCCATCCATGTCAGACTGGAGCGAGTCAGGGATGGCTTCTAGGCTTCACTTTTCCATCCATGTCAGACTGGAGCAGTCATGTTTTGGCTTCTAGGCTTCACTTTTCCATCCATGTCAGACTGGAGCAGTCATGTTTTGGCTTCTAGGCTTCATGTCTCCATCCATGTCAGACTGTAGCAGTCATGTTTTGGCTTCTAGGCTTCATTTTTCCATCCATATCAGACTGGAGCAGTCATGTTTTGGCTTCTAGGCTTCATGTTTCCATCCATGTCAGACTGTAGCAGTCATGTTTTGGCTTCCTGGCTTCATGTTTCCATCCATGTCAGACTGTAGCAGTCATGTTTTGGCTTCTAGGCTTCATTATTCCATCTATGTCAGACTGGAGCAGTCAGGGTTTGGCTTTTAGGCTTCATTTTTCCATCTATGTCAGACTGGAGCAGTCAGGGTTTGGCTTCTCAACTTCATTTTTCCATCCATGTCAGACTGGAGGAGTCAGGGTTGGCTTCTAGGCTTCACTTTCCCATTCATGTCAGACTGGAGCAGTCATGTTTTGGCTTCTAGGCTTCATGTTTCCATCCATGTCAGACTGGAGCGAGTCAGGGTTTGGCTTCTAGGCTTCAGTTTTCCATCCATATCAGACGGGAGCGAGTCAGGGTTTGGCTTCTAGGCTTCATGTTTCTATCCATATCAGACTGGAGCGAGTCAGGGTTTGGCTTCTAGGCTTCATGTTTCTATCCATGTCAGACTGGAGCGAGTCAGGGTTTGGCTTCTAGGCTTCATTTTTCTATCCATATCAGACTGGAGTGAGTCAGGGTTTGGCTTCTAGGCTTCACTTTTCCATCCATATCAGATTGGAGCGAGTCAGGGTTTGGCTTCTAGACTTCATGTTTCCATCCATATCAGACTGGAACGAGTCAGGGTTTGGCTTCTAGGCTTCAGTTTTCCATCCATATCAGACTGGAGAGAGTCAGGGTTTGACTTCTAGGCTTCACTTTTCCATCCATATCAGACTGGAGCGAGTCAGGGTTTGGCTTCTAGGCTTCACTTTTCCACCCATGTCAGTCTGGAGCGAGTCAGGGTTTGGCTTCTAGGCTTCAGTTTTCCATCCATATCAGACTGGAGCGAGTCAGGGTTTGGCTTCTAGGCTTCAGTTTTCCATCCATGTCAGTCTGGAGCGAGTCAGGTTTTGGCTTCTAGGCTTCATGTTTCCATCCATGTCAGACTGGAGCAGTCATGTTTTGGCTTCTAGGCTTCATGTTTCCATCCATGTCAGACTGGAGCGAGTCAGAGTTTGGCTTCTAGGCTTCATTTTTCCATCTATGTCAGACTGGAGCAGTCAGGGTTTGGCTTCTCAACTTCATTTTTCCATCCATGTCAGACTGGAGGAGTCCGGGTTGGCTTCTAGGCTTCACTTTCCCATTCATGTCAGACTGGAGCAGTCATGTTTTGGCTTCTAGGCTTCATGTCTCCATCCATGTCAGACTGTAGCAGTCATGTTGTGGCTTCTAGGCTTCATTTTTCCATCCATATCAGACTGGAGCAGTAATGTTTTGGCTTCTAGGCTTCATGTTTCCATCCATGTCAGACTGTAGCAGTCATGTGTTGGCTTCTAGGCTTCATTATTCCATCCATGTCTGACTGGAGCAGTCATGTTTTGGCTTCCTGGCTTCATGTTTCCATCCATGTCAGACTGTAGCAGTCATGTTTTGGCTTCTAGGCTTCATTATTCCATCTATGTCAGACTAGAGCAGTCAGGGTTTGTCTTCTAGGCTTCATTTTTCCATCTATGTCAGACTGGAGCAGTCAGGGTTTGGCTTCTCAACTTCATTTTTCCATCCATGTCAGACTGGAACGAGTCAGGGTTTGGCTTCTAGGCTTCAGTTTTCCATCCATATCAGACTGGAGAGAGTCAGGGTTTGACTTCTAGGCTTCACTTTTCCATCCATATCAGACTGGAGCGAGTCAGGGTTTGGCTTCTAGGCTTCACTTTTCCATCCATGTAAGTCTGGAGCGAGTCAGGGTTTGGCTTCTAGGCTTCAGTTTTCCATCCATATCAGACTGGAGCGAGTCAGGGTTTGGCTTCTAGGCTTCAGTTTTCCATCCATGTCAGTCTGGAGCGAGTCAGGGATTGGCTTCTAGGCTTCATGTTTCCATCCGTGTCAGACTGGAGCAGTCATGTTTTGGCTTCTAGGCTTCATGTTTCCATCCATGTCAGACTGGAGCGAGTCAGAGTTTGGCTTCTAGGCTTCACTTTTCCATCCATATCAGACTGGAGCGAGTCAGGGTTTGGATTCTAGGCTTCACTTTTCCATCCATATCAGACGGGAGCGAGTCAGGGTTTGGCTTCTAGGCTTCATGTTTCCATCCATGTAAGACTGGAGCGAGTCAGGGTTTGGCTTCTAGGCTTCATTTTTCCAACCATTTCAGACTGGAGCGAGTTAGGGTTTGGCTTCTAGACTTGATGTTTCCATTTATATCAGACTGGAGCGAGTTAGGGTTTGGCTTCTAGGCTTCAGTTTTCCATCCATATCAGAATGGAGTGAGTCAGGGTTTGGCTTCTAGGCTTCACTTTCCCATCCATATCAGAATGGAGCGAGTCAGGGTTTGGCTTCTAGGCTTCAATTTTCCATCCATGTCAGACTGGAGCGAGTCAGGGTTTGGCTTCTAGGCTTCACGTTTCCATCCATGTCAGTCTGGAGCGAGTAAGGGTTTGGCTTCTAGGCTTCAGTTTTCCATCCATATCAGACTGGAGCGAATCAGGGTTTGGCTTCTAGGCTTCATGTTTCCATCCATGTCAGACTAGAGTGAGTCAGGGTTTGGCTTCTAGGCTTCATGTTTCTATCCATATCAGACGGGAGCGAGTCAGGGTTTGGCTTCTAGGCTTCATGTTTCTATCCATGTCAGACTGGAGCGAGTCAGGGTTTGGCTTCTAGGCTTCATTTTTCTATCCATATCAGACTGGAGTGAGTCAGGGTTTGGCTTCTAGGCTTCACTTTTCCATCCATATCAGACTGGAGCGAGTCAGGGTTTGGCTTCTAGGCTTCATGTTTCCATCCATATCAGACTGGAGCGAGTCAGGGTTTGGGTTCTAGGCTTCAGTTTTCCATCCATATCAGAATGGAGCGAGTAAGGGTTTGGCTTCTAGGCTTCACTTTTCCATCCATATCAGAATGGAGCGAGTCAGGGTTTGGCTTCTAGGCTTCAGGTTTCCATCCATATCAGACGGGAGCGAGTCAGGGTTTGGCTTCTAGGCTTCATGTTTCTATCCATGTCAGACTGGAGCGAGTCAGGGTTTGGCTTCTAGGCTTCATTTTTCTATCCATATCAGACTGGAGTGAGTCAGGGTTTGGCTTCTAGGCTTCACTTTTCCATCCATATCAGATTGGAGCGAGTCAGGGTTTGGCTTCTAGACTTCATGTTTCCATCCATATCAGACTGGAACGAGTCAGGGTTTGGCTTCTAGGCTTCAGTTTTCCATCCATATCAGACTGGAGAGAGTCAGGGTCTGGCTTCTAGGCTTCACTTTTCCATCCATATCAGAATGGAGCGAGTCAGGGTTTGGCTTCTAGGCTTCACTTTTCCAACCATGTCAGTCTGGAGCGAGTCAGGGTTTGGCTTCTAGGCTTCAGTTTTCCATCCATATCAGACTGGAGCGAGTCAGGGTTTGCCTTCTAGGCTTCAGTTTTCCATCCATGTCAGTCTGGAGCGAGTCAGGGTTTGGCTTCTAGGCTTCATGTTTCCATCCATGTCAGACTGGAGCAGTCATGTTTTGGCTTCTAGGCTTCATGTTTCCATCCATATCAGACGGGAGCGAGTCAGGGTTTGGCTTCTAGGCTTCATGTTTCTATCCATGTCAGACTGGAGCGAGTCAGGGTTTGGCTTCTAGGCTTCATTTTTCTATCCATATCAGACTGGAGTGAGTCAGGGTTTGGCTTCTAGGCTTCACTTTTCCATCCATATCAGATTGGAGCGAGTCAGGGTTTGGCTTCTAGACTTCATGTTTCCATCCATATCAGACTGGAACGAGTCAGGGTTTGGCTTCTACGCTTCAGTTTTCCATCCATATCAGACTGGAGAGAGTCAGGGTTTGGCTTCTAGGCTTCACTTTTCCATCCATATCAGACTGGAGCGAGTCAGGGTTTGGCTTCTAGGCTTCACTTTTCCATGCATGTCAGTCTGGAGCGAGTCAGTGTTTGGCTTCTAGGCTTCAGTTTTCCATCCATATCAGAATGGAGCGAGTCAGGGTTTGCCTTCTAGGCTTCAGTTTTCCATCCATGTCAGTCTGGAGCGAGTCAGGGTTTGGCTTCTAGGCTTCATGTTTCCATCCATGTCAGACTGGAGCAGTCATGTTTTGGCTTCTAGGCTTCATGTCTCCATCCATGTCAGACTGGAGCGAGTCAGAGTTTGGCTTCTAGGCTTCACTTTTCCATCCATATCAGACTGGATCGAGTCAGGGTTTGGATTCTAGGCTTCACTTTTCCATCCATATCAGACGGGAGCGAGTCAGGGTTTGGCTTCTAGGCTTCATGTCTCCATCCATGTCAGACTGGAGCGAGTCAGAGTTTGGCTTCTAGGCTTCACTTTTCCATCCATGTCATCCTGGAGCGAGTCAGGGATGGCTTCTAGGCTTCACTTTTCCATCCATGTCAGACTGGAGCAGTCATGTTTTGGCTTCTAGGCTTCACTTTTCCATCCATGTCAGTCTGGAGCGAGTCAGGGTTTGGCTTCTAGGCTTCACTTTTCCATCCATGTCAGTCTGGAGCGAGTCAGGGTTTGGCTTCTAGGCTTCAGTTTTTCATCCATATCAGACTGGAGCGAGTCAGGGTTTAGCTTCTAGGCTTCAGTTTTCCATCCATGTCAGTCTGGAGCGAGACAGGGTTTGGCTTCTAGGCTTCACGTTTCCATCCATGTCAGACTGGAGCAGTCATGTTTTGGCTTCTAGGCTTCATGTTTCCATCCATGTCAGACTGGAGCGAGTCAGAGTTTGGCCTCTAGGCTTCACTTTTCCATCCATATCAGACTGGAGCGAGTCAGGGTTTGGCTTCTAGGCTTCACTTTTCCATCCATATCAGACTGGAGCGAGTCAGGGTTTGGATTCTAGGCTTCACTTTTCCATCCATATCAGACGGGAGCGAGTCAGGGTTTGGCTTCTAGGCTTCATGTTTCCATCCATGTAAGACTGGAGCGAGTCAGGGTTTGGCTTCTAGGCTTCATTTTTCCAACCATTTCAGACTGGAGCGAGTCAGGGTTTGGCTTCTAGTCTTCACTTTTCCATCCATATCAGACTGGAGCGAGTCAGGGTTTGGCTTCTAGGCTTGATGTTTCCATCCATATCAGACTGGAGCGAGTCAGGGTTTGGCTTCTAGGCTTCAGTTTTCCATCCATATCAGAATGGAGCGAGTCAGGGTTTGGCTTCTAGGCTTCACTTTCCCATCCATATCAGAATGGAGCGAGTCAGGGTTTGGCTTCTAGGCTCCAATTTTCCATCCATGTCAGACTGGAACGAGTCAGGGTTTGGCTTGTAGGCTTCACGTTTCCATCCATGTCAGTCTGGAGCGAGTAAGGGTTTGGCTTCTAGGCTTCAGTTTTCCATCCATATCAGACTGGAGCGAGTCAGGGTTTGGCTTCTAGGCTTCACTTTTCCATCCATATCAGACTGGAGCGAGTCAGGGTTTGGCTTCTAGGCTTCACTTTTCCATCCATATCAGAATGGAGCGAGTCAGGGTTTGGCTTCTAGGCTTCACTTTTCCATCCATATCAGACTGGAGCAGTCATGTTTTGGCTTCTAGGCTTCATGTTTCCATCCATATCAGACGGGAGCGAGTCAGGGTTTGGCTTCTAGGCTTCATGTTTCTATCCATGTCAGACTGGAGCGAGTCAGGGTTTGGCTTCTAGGCTTCATTTTTCTATCCATATCAGACTGGAGTGAGTCAGGGTTTGGCTTCTAGGCTTCACTTTTCCATCCATATCAGATTGGAGCGAGTCAGGGTTTGGCTTCTAGACTTCATGTTTCCATCCATATCAGACTGGAACGAGTCAGGGTTTGGCTTCTAGGCTTCAGTTTTCCATCCATATCAGACTGGAGAGAGTCAGGGTTTGGCTTCTAGGCTTCACTTTTCCATCCATATCAGACTGGAGCGAGTCAGGGTTTGGCTTCTAGGCTTCACTTTTCCATGCATGTCAGTCTGGAGCGAGTCAGTGTTTGGCTTCTAGGCTTCAGTTTTCCATCCATATCAGAATGGAGCGAGTCAGGGTTTGCCTTCTAGGCTTCAGTTTTCCATCCATGTCAGTCTGGAGCGAGTCAGGGTTTGGCTTCTAGGCTTCATGTTTCCATCCATGTCAGACTGGAGCAGTCATGTTTTGGCTTCTAGGCTTCATGTCTCCATCCATGTGAGACTGGAGCGAGTCAGAGTTTGGCTTCTAGGCTTCACTTTTCCATCCATATCAGACTGGATCGAGTCAGGGTTTGGATTCTAGGCTTCACTTTTCCATCCATATCAGACGGGAGCGAGTCAGGGTTTGGCTTCTAGGCTTCATGTTTCCATCCATGTAAGACTGGAGCGAGTCAGGGTTTGGCTTCTAGGCTTCATTTTTCCAACCATTTCAGACTGGAGCGAGTCAGGGTTTGGCTTCTAGTCTTCACTTTTCCATCCATATCAGACTGGAGCGAGTCAGGGTTTGGCTTCTAGGCTTGATGTTTCCATCCATATCAGACTGGAGCGAGTCAGGGTTTGGCTTCTAGGCTTCAGTTTTCCATCCATATCAGAATGGAGCGAGTCAGGGTTTGGCTTCTAGGCTTCACTTTCCCATCCATATCAGAATGGAGCGAGTCAGGGTTTGGCTTCTAGGCTCCAATTTTCCATCCATGTCAGACTGGAGCGAGTCAGGGTTTGGCTTGTAGGCTTCACGTTTCCATCCATGTCAGTCTGGAGCGAGTAAGGGTTTGGCTTCTAGGCTTCAGTTTTCCATCCATATCAGACTGGAGCGAGTCAGGGTTTGGCATCTAGGCTTCACTTTTCCATCCATATCAGACTGGAGCGAGTCAGGGTTTGGCTTCTAGGCTTCACTTTTCCATCCATATCAGAATGGAGCGAGTCAGGGTTTGGCTTCTAGGCTTCACTTTTCCATCCATATCAGACTGGAGCGAGTCAGGGTTTGGCTTCTAGGCTTCATGTTTCCATCCATGTCAGACTAGAGCGAGTCAGGGTTTGGCTTCTAGGCTTCACTTTTCCATCCATATCAGACTGGAGCGATTCAGGATTTGGCTTCTAGGCTTCACGTTTCCATCCATATCAGACTGGAGTGATTCAGGGTTTTGCTTCTAGGCTTCACTTTTCCATCCATATCAGACTGGAGCAAATCAGGGTTTGGATTCTAGGCTTCACTTTTCCATCCATGTAAGACTGTAGCAGTCAGGGTTTGGCTTCTAGGCTTCACTTTTCCATCCATGTCAGACTGGAGCGAGTCAGGGATGGCTTCTAGGCTTCACTTTTCCATCCATGTCAGACTGGAGCAGTCATGTTTTGGCTTCTAGGCTTCACTTTTCCATCCATGTCAGTCTGGAGCGAGTCAGGGTTTGGCTTCTAGGCTTCACTTTTCCATCCATGTCAGTCTGGAGCGAGTCAGGGTTTGGCTTCTAGGCTTCAGTTTTTCATCCATATCAGACTGGAGCGAGTCAGGGTTTAGCTTCTAGGCTTCAGTTTTCCATCCATGTCAGTCTGGAGCGAGTCAGGGTTTGGCTTCTAGGCTTCACGTTTCCATCCATGTCAGACTGGAGCAGTCATGTTTTGGCTTCTAGGCTTCATGTTTCCATCCATGTCAGACTGGAGCGAGTCAGAGTTTGGCCTCTAGGCTTCACTTTTCCATCCATATCAGACTGGAGCGAGTCAGGGTTTGGCTTCTAGGCTTCACTTTTCCATCCATATCAGACGGGAGCGAGTCAGGGTTTGGCTTCTAGGCTTCATGTTTCCATCCATGTAAGACTGGAGCGAGTCAGGGTTTGGCTTCTAGGCTTCATTTTTCCAACCATTTCAGACTGGAGCGAGTCAGGGTTTGGCTTCTAGTCTTCACTTTTCCATCCATATCAGACTGGAGCGAGTCAGGGTTTGGCTTCTAGGCTTGATGTTTCCATCCATATCAGACTGGAGCGAGTCAGGGTTTGGCTTCTAGGCTTCAGTTTTCCATCCATATCAGAATGGAGCGAGTCAGGGTTTGGCTTCTAGGCTTCACTTTCCCATCCCTATCAGAATGGAGCGAGTCAGGGTTTGGCTTCTAGGCTCCAATTTTCCATCCATGTCAGACTGGAGCGAGTCAGGGTTTGGCTTGTAGGCTTCACGTTTCCATCCATGTCAGTCTGGAGCGAGTAAGGGTTTGGCTTCTAGGCTTCAGTTTTCCATCCATATCAGACTGGAGCGAGTCAGGGTTTGGCTTCTAGGCTTCACTTTTCCATCCATATCAGACTGGAGCGAGTCAGGGTTTGGCTTCTAGGCTTCACTTTTCCATCCATATCAGAATGGAGCGAGTCAGGATTTGGCTTCTAGGCTTCATTTTTCCATCCATATCAGACTGGAGCGAGTCAGGGTTTGGCTTCTAGGCTTCACTTTTCCATCCATATCAGACTGGAGCGATTCAGGATTTGGCTTCTAGGCTTCACGTTTCCATCCATATCAGACTGGAGTGATTCAGGGTTTTGCTTCTAGGCTTCACTTTTCCATCCATATCAGACTGGAGCAAATCAGGGTTTGGATTCTAGGCTTCACTTTTCCATCCATGTAAGACTGTAGCAGTCAGGGTTTGGCTTCTAGGCTTCACTTTTCCATCCATGTCAGACTGGAGCGAGTCAGGGATGGCTTCTAGGCTTCACTTTTCCATCCATGTCAGACTGGAGCAGTCATGTTTTGGCTTCTAGGCTTCACTTTTCCATCCATGTCAGTCTGGAGCGAGTCAGGGTTTGGCTTCTAGGCTTCACTTTTCCATCCATGTCAGTCTGGAGCGAGTCAGGGTTTGGCTTCTAGGCTTCAGTTTTTCATCCATATCAGACTGGAGCGAGTCAGGGTTTAGCTTCTAGGCTTCAGTTTTCCATCCATGTCAGTCTGGAGCGAGTCAGGGTTTGGCTTCTAGGCTTCACGTTTCCATCCATGTCAGACTGGAGCAGTCATGTTTTGGCTTCTAGGCTTCATGTTTCCATCCATGTCAGACTGGAACGAGTCAGAGTTTGGCCTCTAGGCTTCACTTTTCCATCCATATCAGACTGGAGCGAGTCAGGGTTTGGCTTCTAGGCTTCACTTTTCCATCCATATCAGACGGGAGCGAGTCAGGGTTTGGCTTCTAGGCTTCATGTTTCCATCCATGTAAGACTGGAGCGAGTCAGGGTTTGGCTTCTAGGCTTCATTTTTCCAACCATTTCAGACTGGAGCGAGTCAGGGTTTGGCTTCTAGTCTTCACTTTTCCATCCATATCAGACTGGAGCGAGTCAGGGTTTGGCTTCTAGGCTTGATGTTTCCATCCATATCAGACTGGAGCGAGTCAGGGTTTGGCTTCTAGGCTTCAGTTTTCCATCCATATCAGAATGGAGCGAGTCAGGGTTTGGCTTCTAGGCTTCACTTTCCCATCCCTATCAGAATGGAGCGAGTCAGGGTTTGGCTTCTAGGCTCCAATTTTCCATCCATGTCAGACTGGAGCGAGTCAGGGTTTGGCTTGTAGGCTTCACGTTTCCATCCATGTCAGTCTGGAGCGAGTAAGGGTTTGGCTTCTAGGCTTCAGTTTTCCATCCATATCAGACTGGAGCGAGTCAGGGTTTGGCTTCTAGGCTTCACTTTTCCATCCATATCAGACTGGAGCGAGTCAGGGTTTGGCTTCTAGGCTTCACTTTTCCATCCATATCAGAATGGAGCGAGTCAGGATTTGGCTTCTAGGCTTCACTTTTCCATCCATATCAGACTGGAGCGAGTCAGGGTTTGGCTTCTAGGCTTCATGATTCCATCCATGTCAGACTAGAGCGAGTCAGGGTTTGGCTTCTAGGCTTCATTTTTCCATCCATATCAGACTGGAGCGAGTCAGGGTTTGGCTTCTAGGCTTCACTTTTCCATCCATATCAGACTGGAGCGATTCAGGATTTGGCTTCTAGGCTTCACGTTTCCATCCATATCAGACTGGAGCGATTCAGGGTTTTGCTTCTAGGCTTCACTTTTCCATCCATATCAGACTGGAGCAAATCAGGGTTTGGATTCTAGGCTTCACTTTTCCATCCATGTAAGACTGTAGCAGTCAGGGTTTGGCTTCTAGGCTTCACTTTTCCATCCATATCAGACTGGAGCGAGTCAGGGATGGCTTCTAGGCTTCACTTTTCCATCCATGTCAGACTGGAGCAGTCATGTTTTGGCTTCTAGGCTTCACTTTTCCATCCATGTCAGTCTGGAGCGAGTCAGGGTTTGGCTTCTAGGCTTCACTTTTCCATCCATATCAGACTGGAACGAGTCAGGGTTTGGCTTCTAGGCTTCAGTTTTCCATCCATATCAGACTGGAGAGAGTCAGGGTCTGGCTTCTAGGCTTCACTTTTCCATCCATATCAGAATGGAGCGAGTCAGGGTTTGGCTTCTAGGCTTCACTTTTCCAACCATGTCAGTCTGGAGCGAGTCAGGGTTTGGCTTCTAGGCTTCAGTTTTCCATCCATATCAGACTGGAGCGAGTCAGGGTTTGCCTTCTAGGCTTCAGTTTTCCATCCATGTCAGTCTGGAGCGAGTCAGGGTTTGGCTTCTAGGCTTCATGTTTCCATCCATGTCAGACTGGAGCAGTCATGTTTTGGCTTCTAGGCTTCATGTTTCCATCCATATCAGACGGGAGCGAGTCAGGGTTTGGCTTCTAGGCTTCATGTTTCTATCCATGTCAGACTGGAGCGAGTCAGGGTTTGGCTTCTAGGCTTCATTTTTCTATCCATATCAGACTGGAGTGAGTCAGGGTTTGGCTTCTAGGCTTCACTTTTCCATCCATATCAGATTGGAGCGAGTCAGGGTTTGGCTTCTAGACTTCATGTTTCCATCCATATCAGACTGGAACGAGTCAGGGTTTGGCTTCTAGGCTTCAGTTTTCCATCCATATCAGACTGGAGAGAGTCAGGGTTTGGCTTCTAGGCTTCACTTTTCCATCCATATCAGACTGGAGCGAGTCAGGGTTTGGCTTCTAGGCTTCACTTTTCCATGCATGTCAGTCTGGAGCGAGTCAGTGTTTGGCTTCTAGGCTTCAGTTTTCCATCCATATCAGAATGGAGCGAGTCAGGGTTTGCCTTCTAGGCTTCAGTTTTCCATCCATGTCAGTCTGGAGCGAGTCAGGGTTTGGCTTCTAGGCTTCATGTTTCCATCCATGTCAGACTGGAGCAGTCATGTTTTGGCTTCTAGGCTTCATGTCTCCATCCATGTCAGACTGGAGCGAGTCAGAGTTTGGCTTCTAGGCTTCACTTTTCCATCCATATCAGACTGGATCGAGTCAGGGTTTGGATTCTAGGCTTCACTTTTCCATCCATATCAGACGGGAGCGAGTCAGGGTTTGGCTTCTAGGCTTCATGTTTCCATCCATGTAAGACTGGAGCGAGTCAGGGTTTGGCTTCTAGGCTTCATTTTTCCAACCATTTCAGACTGGAGCGAGTCAGGGTTTGGCTTCTAGTCTTCACTTTTCCATCCATATCAGACTGGAGCGAGTCAGGGTTTGGCTTCTAGGCTTGATGTTTCCATCCATATCAGACTGGAGCGAGTCAGGGTTTGGCTTCTAGGCTTCAGTTTTCCATCCATATCAGAATGGAGCGAGTCAGGGTTTGGCTTCTAGGCTTCACTTTCCCATCCATATCAGAATGGAGCGAGTCAGGGTTTGGCTTCTAGGCTCCAATTTTCCATCCATGTCAGACTGGAGCGAGTCAGGGTTTGGCTTGTAGGCTTCACGTTTCCATCCATGTCAGTCTGGAGCGAGTAAGGGTTTGGCTTCTAGGCTTCAGTTTTCCATCCATATCAGACTGGAGCGAGTCAGGGTTTGGCTTCTAGGCTTCACTTTTCCATCCATATCAGACTGGAGCGAGTCAGGGTTTGGCTTCTAGGCTTCACTTTTCCATCCATATCAGAATGGAGCGAGTCAGGGTTTGGCTTCTAGGCTTCACTTTTCCATCCATATCAGACTGGAGCGAGTCAGGGTTTGGCTTCTAGGCTTCATGTTTCCATCCATGTCAGACTAGAGCGAGTCAGGGTTTGGCTTCTAGGCTTCATTTTTCCATCCATATCAGACTGGAGCGAGTCAGGGTTTGGCTTCTAGGCTTCACTTTTCCATCCATATCAGACTGGAGCGATTCAGGATTTGGCTTCTAGGCTTCACGTTTCCATCCATATCAGACTGGAGTGATTCAGGGTTTTGCTTCTAGGCTTCACTTTTCCATCCATATCAGACTGGAGCAAATCAGGGTTTGGATTCTAGGCTTCACTTTTCCATCCATGTAAGACTGTAGCAGTCAGGGTTTGGCTTCTAGGCTTCACTTTTCCATCCATGTCAGACTGGAGCGAGTCAGGGATGGCTTCTAGGCTTCACTTTTCCATCCATGTCAGACTGGAGCAGTCATGTTTTGGCTTCTAGGCTTCACTTTTCCATCCATGTCAGTCTGGAGCGAGTCAGGGTTTGGCTTCTAGGCTTCACTTTTCCATCCATGTCAGTCTGGAGCGAGTCAGGGTTTGGCTTCTAGGCTTCAGTTTTTCATCCATATCAGACTGGAGCGAGTCAGGGTTTAGCTTCTAGGCTTCAGTTTTCCATCCATGTCAGTCTGGAGCGAGTCAGGGTTTGGCTTCTAGGCTTCACGTTTCCATCCATGTCAGACTGGAGCAGTCATGTTTTGGCTTCTAGGCTTCATGTTTCCATCCATGTCAGACTGGAGCGAGTCAGAGTTTGGCCTCTAGGCTTCACTTTTCCATCCATATCAGACTGGAGCGAGTCAGGTTTTGGCTTCTAGGCTTCACTTTTCCATCCATATCAGACTGGAGCGAGTCAGGGTTTGGATTCTAGGCTTCACTTTTCCATCCATATCAGACGGGAGCGAGTCAGGGTTTGGCTTCTAGGCTTCATGTTTCCATCCATGTAAGACTGGAGCGAGTCAGGGTTTGGCTTCTAGGCTTCATTTTTCCAACCATTTCAGACTGGAGCGAGTCAGGGTTTGGCTTCTAGTCTTCACTTTTCCATCCATATCAGACTGGAGCGAGTCAGGGTTTGGCTTCTAGGCTTGATGTTTCCATCCATATCAGACTGGAGCGAGTCAGGGTTTGGCTTCTAGGCTTCAGTTTTCCATCCATATCAGAATGGAGCGAGTCAGGGTTTGGCTTCTAGGCTTCACTTTCCCATCCATATCAGAATGGAGCGAGTCAGGGTTTGGCTTCTAGGCTCCAATTTTCCATCCATGTCAGACTGGAGCGAGTCAGGGTTTGGCTTGTAGGCTTCACGTTTCCATCCATGTCAGTCTGGAGCGAGTAAGGGTTTGGCTTCTAGGCTTCAGTTTTCCATCCATATCAGACTGGAGCGAGTCAGGGTTTGGCTTCTAGGCTTCACTTTTCCATCCATATCAGACTGGAGCGAGTCAGGGTTTGGCTTCTAGGCTTCACTTTTCCATCCATATCAGAATGGAGCGAGTCAGGGTTTGGCTTCTAGGCTTCACTTTTCCATCCATATCAGACTGGAGCGAGTCAGGGTTTGGCTTCTAGGCTTCATGTTTAAATCCATGTCAGACTAGAGCGAGTCAGGGTTTGGCTTCTAGGCTTCATTTTTCCATCCATATCAGACTGGAGCGAGTCAGGGTTTGGCTTCTAGGCTTCACTTTTCCATCCATATCAGACTGGAGCGATTCAGGATTTGGCTTCTAGGCTTCACGTTTCCATCCATATCAGACTGGAGTGATTCAGGGTTTTGCTTCTAGGCTTCACTTTTCCATCCATATCAGACTGGAGCAAATCAGGGTTTGGATTCTAGGCTTCACTTTTCCATCCATGTAAGACTGTAGCAGTCAGGGTTTGGCTTCTAGGCTTCACTTTTCCATCCATGTCAGACTGGAGCGAGTCAGGGATGGCTTCTAGGCTTCACTTTTCCATCCATGTCAGACTGGAGCAGTCATGTTTTGGCTTCTAGGCTTCACTTTTCCATCCATGTCAGTCTGGAGCGAGTCAGGGTTTGGCTTCTAGGCTTCACTTTTCCATCCATGTCAGTCTGGAGCGAGTCAGGGTTTGGCTTCTAGGCTTCAGTTTTTCATCCATATCAGACTGGAGCGAGTCAGGGTTTAGCTTCTAGGCTTCAGTTTTCCATCCATGTCAGTCTGGAGCGAGTCAGGGTTTGGCTTCTAGGCTTCACGTTTCCATCCATGTCAGACTGGAGCAGTCATGTTTTGGCTTCTAGGCTTCATGTTTCCATCCATGTCAGACTGGAGCGAGTCAGAGTTTGGCCTCTAGGCTTCACTTTTCCATCCATATCAGACTGGAGCGAGTCAGGGTTTGGCTTCTAGGCTTCACTTTTCCATCCATATCAGACTGGAGCGAGTCAGGGTTTGGATTCTAGGCTTCACTTTTCCATCCATATCAGACGGGAGCGAGTCAGGGTTTGGCTTCTAGGCTTCATGTTTCCATCCATGTAAGACTGGAGCGAGTCAGGGTTTGGCTTCTAGGCTTCATTTTTCCAACCATTTCAGACTGGAGCGAGTCAGGGTTTGGCTTCTAGTCTTCACTTTTCCATCCATATCAGACTGGAGCGAGTCAGGGTTTGGCTTCTAGGCTTGATGTTTCCATCCATATCAGACTGGAGCGAGTCAGGGTTTGGCTTCTAGGCTTGATGTTTCCATCCATATCAGTCTGGAGCGAGTCAGGGTTTGGCTTCTAGGCTTCATGTTTCCATCCATGTCAGACTGGAGCAGTCATGTTTTGCCTTCTAGGCTTCATGTTTCCATCCATATCAGACGGGAGCGAGTCAGGGTTTGGCTTCTAGGCTTCATGTTTCTATCCATGTCAGACTGGAGCGAGTCAGGGTTTGGCTTCTAGGCTTCATTTTTCTATCCATATCAGACTGGAGTGAGTCAGGGTTTGGCTTCTAGGCTTCACTTTTCCATCCATATCAGATTAGAGCGAGTCAGGGTTTGGCTTCTAGACTTCATGTTTCCATCCATATCAGACTGGAACGAGTCAGGGTTTGGCTTCTAGGCTTCAGTTTTCCATCCATATCAGACTGGAGAGAGTCAGGGTTTGGCTTCTAGGCTTCACTTTTCCATCCATATCAGACTGGAGCGAGTCAGGGTTTGGCTTCTAGGCTTCACTTTTCCATGCATGTCAGTCTGGAGCGAGTCAGGGTTTGGCTTCTAGGCTTCAGTTTTCCATCCATATCAGAATGGAGCGAGTCAGGGTTTGCCTTCTAGGCTTCAGTTTTCCATCCATGTCAGTCTGGAGTGAGTCAGGGTTTGGCTTCTAGGCTTCATGTTTCCATCCATGTCAGACTGGAGCAGTCATGTTTTGGCTTCTAGGCTTCATGTTTCCATTCATGTCAGACTGGAGCGAGTCAGAGTTTGGCTTCTAGGCTTCACTTTTCCATCCATATCAGACTGGATCGAGTCAGGGTTTGGATTCTAGGCTTCACTTTTCCATCCATATCAGACGGGAGCGAGCCAGGGTTTGGCTTCTAGGCTTTATGTTTCCATCCATGTAAGACTGGAGCGAGTCAGGGTTTGGCTTCTAGGCTTCATTTTTCCAACCATTTCAGACTGGAGCGAGTCAGGGTTTGGCTTCTAGTCTTCACTTTTCCATCCATATCAGACTGGAGCGAGTCAGGGTTTGGCTTCTAGGCTTGATGTTTCCATCCATATCAGACTGGAGCGAGTCAGGGTTTGGCTTCTAGGCTTCAGTTTTCCATCCATATCAGAATGGAGCGAGTCAGGGTTTGGCTTCTAGGCTTCACTTTCCCATCCATATCAGAATGGAGCGAGTCAGGGTTTGGCTTCTAGGCTCCAATTTTCCATCCATGTCAGACTGGAGCGAGTCAGGGTTTGACTTGTAGGCTTCACGTTTCCATCCATGTCAGTCTGGAGCGAGTAAGGGTTTGGCTTCTAGGCTTCAGTTTTCCATCCATATCAGACTGGAGCGAGTCAGGGTTTGGCTTCTAGGCTTCACTTTTCCATCCATATCAGACTGGAGCGAGTCAGGGTTTGGCTTCTAGGCTTCACTTTTCCATCCATATCAGAATGGAGCGAGTCAGGGTTTGGCTTCTAGGCTTCACTTTTCCATCCATATCAGACTGGAGCGAGTCAGGGTTTGGCTTCTAGGCTTCATGTTTCCATCCATGTCAGACTAGAGCGAGTCAGGGTTTGGCTTCTAGGCTTCATTTTTCCATCCATATCAGACTGGAGCGAGTCAGGGTTTGGCTTCTAGGCTTCACTTTTCCATCCATATCAGACTGGAGCGATTCAGGATTTGGCTTCTAGGCTTCACGTTTCCATCCATATCAGACTGGAGTGATTCAGGGTTTTGCTTCTAGGCTTCACTTTTCCATCCATATCAGACTGGAGCAAATCAGGGTTTGGATTCTAGGCTTCACTTTTCCATCCATGTAAGACTGTAGCAGTCAGGGTTTGGCTTCTAGGCTTCACTTTTCCATCCATGTCAGACTGGAGCGAGTCAGGGATGGCTTCTAGGCTTCACTTTTCCATCCATGTCAGACTGGAGCAGTCATGTTTTGGCTTCTAGGCTTCACTTTTCCATCCATGTCAGACTGGAGCAGTCATGTTTTGGCTTCTAGGCTTCATGTCTCCATCCATGTCAGACTGTAGCAGTCATGTTTTGGCTTCTAGGCTTCATTTTTCCATCCATATCAGACTGGAGCAGTCATGTTTTGGCTTCTAGGCTTCATGTTTCCATCCATGTCAGACTGTAGCAGTCATGTTTTGGCTTCCTGGCTTCATGTTTCCATCCATGTCAGACTGTAGCAGTCATGTTTTGGCTTCTAGGCTTCATTATTCCATCTATGTCAGACTGGAGCAGTCAGGGTTTGGCTTTTAGGCTTCATTTTTCCATCTATGTCAGACTGGAGCAGTCAGGGTTTGGCTTCTCAACTTCATTTTTCCATCCATGTCAGACTGGAGGAGTCAGGGTTGGCTTCTAGGCTTCACTTTCCCATTCATGTCAGACTGGAGCAGTCATGTTTTGGCTTCTAGGCTTCATGTTTCCATCCATGTCAGACTGGAGCGAGTCAGGGTTTGGCTTCTAGGCTTCAGTTTTCCATCCATATCAGACGGGAGCGAGTCAGGGTTTGGCTTCTAGGCTTCATGTTTCTATCCATATCAGACTGGAGCGAGTCAGGGTTTGGCTTCTAGGCTTCATGTTTCTATCCATGTCAGACTGGAGCGAGTCAGGGTTTGGCTTCTAGGCTTCATTTTTCTATCCATATCAGACTGGAGTGAGTCAGGGTTTGGCTTCTAGGCTTCACTTTTCCATCCATATCAGATTGGAGCGAGTCAGGGTTTGGCTTCTAGACTTCATGTTTCCATCCATATCAGACTGGAACGAGTCAGGGTTTGGCTTCTAGGCTTCAGTTTTCCATCCATATCAGACTGGAGAGAGTCAGGGTTTGACTTCTAGGCTTCACTTTTCCATCCATATCAGACTGGAGCGAGTCAGGGTTTGGCTTCTAGGCTTCATGTTTCCATCCATATCAGACTGGAACGAGTCAGGGTTTGGCTTCTAGGCTTCAGTTTTCCATCCATATCAGACTGGAGAGAGTCAGGGTTTGACTTCTAGGCTTCACTTTTCCATCCATATCAGACTGGAGCGAGTCAGGGTTTGGCTTCTAGGCTTCACTTTTCCATCCATGTCAGTCTGGAGCGAGTCAGGGTTTGGCTTCTAGGCTTCAGTTTTCCATCCATATCAGACTGGAGCGAGTCAGGGTTTGGCTTCTAGGCTTCAGTTTTCCATCCATGTCAGTCTGGAGCGAGTCAGGGTTTGGCTTCTAGGCTTCATGTTTCCATCCATGTCAGACTGGAGCAGTCATGTTTTGGCTTCTAGGCTTCATTTTTCCATCTATGTCAGACTGGAGCAGTCAGGGTTTGGCTTCTCAACTTCATTTTTCCATCCATGTCAGACTGGAGGAGTCCGGGTTGGCTTCTAGGCTTCACTTTCCCATTCATGTCAGACTGGAGCAGTCATGTTTTGGCTTCTAGGCTTCATGTCTCCATCCATGTCAGACTGTAGCAGTCATGTTGTGGCTTCTAGGCTTCATTTTTCCATCCATATCAGACTGGAGCAGTAATGTTTTGGCTTCTAGGCTTCATGTTTCCATCCATGTCAGACTGTAGCAGTCATGTGTTGGCTTCTAGGCTTCATTATTCCATCCATGTCTGACTGGAGCAGTCATGTTTTGGCTTCCTGGCTTCATGTTTCCATCCATGTCAGACTGTAGCAGTCATGTTTTGGCTTCTAGGCTTCATTATTCCATCTATGTCAGACTAGAGCAGTCAGGGTTTGTCTTCTAGGCTTCATTTTTCCATCTATGTCAGACTGGAGCAGTCAGGGTTTGGCTTCTCAACTTCATTTTTCCATCCATGTCAGACTGGAACGAGTCAGGGTTTGGCTTCTAGGCTTCAGTTTTCCATCCATATCAGACTGGAGAGAGTCAGGGTTTGACTTCTAGGCTTCACTTTTCCATCCATATCAGACTGGAGCGAGTCAGGGTTTGGCTTCTAGGCTTCACTTTTCCATCCATGTCAGTCTGGAGCGAGTCAGGGTTTGGCTTCTAGGCTTCAGTTTTCCATCCATATCAGACTGGAGCGAGTCAGGGTTTGGCTTCTAGGCTTCAGTTTTCCATCCATGTCAGTCTGGAGCGAGTCAGGGATTGGCTTCTAGGCTTCATGTTTCCATCCGTGTCAGACTGGAGCAGTCATGTTTTGGCTTCTAGGCTTCATGTTTCCATCCATGTCAGACTGGAGCGAGTCAGAGTTTGGCTTCTAGGCTTCACTTTTCCATCCATATCAGACTGGAGCGAGTCAGGGTTTGGATTCTAGGCTTCACTTTTCCATCCATATCAGACGGGAGCGAGTCAGGGTTTGGCTTCTAGGCTTCATGTTTCCATCCATGTAAGACTGGAGCGAGTCAGGGTTTGGCTTCTAGGCTTCATTTTTCCAACCATTTCAGACTGGAGCGAGTTAGGGTTTGGCTTCTAGACTTGATGTTTCCATTTATATCAGACTGGAGCGAATCAGGGTTTGGCTTCTAGGCTTCACTTTTCCATCCATATCAGAATGGAGTGAGTCAGGGTTTGGCTTCTAGGCTTCACTTTCCCATCCATATCAGAATGGAGCGAGTCAGGGTTTGGCTTCTAGGCTTCAATTTTCCATCCATGTCAGACTGGAGCGAGTCAGGGTTTGGCTTCTAGGCTTCACGTTTCCATCCATGTCAGTCTGGAGCGAGTAAGGGTTTGGCTTCTAGGCTTCAGTTTTCCATCCATATCAGACTGGAGCGAATCAGGGTTTGGCTTCTAGGCTTCATGTTTCCATCCATGTCAGACTAGAGTGAGTCAGGGTTTGGCTTCTAGGCTTCATGTTTCTATCCATATCAGACGGGAGCGAGTCAGGGTTTGGCTTCTAGGCTTCATGTTTCTATCCATGTCAGACTGGAGCGAGTCAGGGTTTGGCTTCTAGGCTTCATTTTTCTATCCATATCAGACTGGAGCGAGTCAGGGTTTGGGTTCTAGGCTTCAGTTTTCCATCCATATCAGAATGGAGCGAGTAAGGGTTTGGCTTCTAGGCTTCACTTTTCCATCCATATCAGAATGGAGCGAGTCAGGGTTTGGCTTCTAGGCTTCAGTTTTCCATCCATATCAGACGGGAGCGAGTCAGGGTTTGGCTTCTAGGCTTCATGTTTCTATCCATGTCAGACTGGAGCGAGTCAGGGTTTGGCTTCTAGGCTTCATTTTTCTATCCATATCAGACTGGAGTGAGTCAGGGTTTGGCTTCTAGGCTTCACTTTTCCATCCATATCAGATTGGAGCGAGTCAGGGTTTGGCTTCTAGACTTCATGTTTCCATCCATATCAGACTGGAACGAGTCAGGGTTTGGCTTCTAGGCTTCAGTTTTCCATCCATATCAGACTGGAGAGAGTCAGGGTCTGGCTTCTAGGCTTCACTTTTCCATCCATATCAGAATGGAGCGAGTCAGGGTTTGGCTTCTAGGCTTCACTTTTCCAACCATGTCAGTCTGGAGCGAGTCAGGGTTTGGCTTCTAGGCTTCAGTTTTCCATCCATATCAGACTGGAGCGAGTCAGGGTTTGCCTTCTAGGCTTCAGTTTTCCATCCATGTCAGTCTGGAGCGAGTCAGGGTTTGGCTTCTAGGCTTCATGTTTCCATCCATGTCAGACTGGAGCAGTCATGTTTTGGCTTCTAGGCTTCATGTTTCCATCCATATCAGACGGGAGCGATTCAGGGTTTGGCTTCTAGGCTTCATGTTTCTATCCATGTCAGACTGGAGCGAGTCAGGGTTTGGCTTCTAGGCTTCATTTTTCTATCCATATCAGACTGGAGTGAGTCAGGGTTTGGCTTCTAGGCTTCACTTTTCCATCCATATCAGATTGGAGCGAGTCAGGGTTTGGCTTCTAGACTTCATGTTTCCATCCATATCAGACTGGAACGAGTCAGGGTTTGGCTTCTACGCTTCAGTTTTCCATCCATATCAGACTGGAGAGAGTCAGGGTTTGGCTTCTAGGCTTCACTTTTCCATCCATATCAGACTGGAGCGAGTCAGGGTTTGGCTTCTAGGCTTCACTTTTCCATGCATGTCAGTCTGGAGCGAGTCAGTGTTTGGCTTCTAGGCTTCAGTTTTCCATCCATATCAGAATGGAGCGAGTCAGGGTTTGCCTTCTAGGCTTCAGTTTTCCATCCATGTCAGACTGGAGCGAGTCAGGGATGGCTTCTAGGCTTCACTTTTCCATCCATGTCAGACTGGAGCAGTCATGTTTTGGCTTCTAGGCTTCACTTTTCCATCCATGTCAGTCTGGAGCGAGTCAGGGTTTGGCTTCTAGGCTTCACTTTTCCATCCATGTCAGTCTGGAGCGAGTCAGGGTTTGGCTTCTAGGCTTCACTTTTCCATCCATGTAAGACTGTAGCAGTCAGGGTTTGGCTTCTAGGCTTCACTTTTCCATCCATGTCAGACTGGAGCGAGTCAGGGATGGCTTCTAGGCTTCACTTTTCCATCCATGTCAGACTGGAGCAGTCATGTTTTGGCTTCTAGGCTTCACTTTTCCATCCATGTCAGTCTGGAGCGAGTCAGGGTTTGGCTTCTAGGCTTCACTTTTCCATCCATGTCAGTCTGGAGCGAGTCAGGGTTTGGCTTCTAGGCTTCAGTTTTTCATCCATATCAGACTGGAGCGAGTCAGGGTTTAGCTTCTAGGCTTCAGTTTTCCATCCATGTCAGTCTGGAGCGAGTCAGGGTTTGGCTTCTAGGCTTCACGTTTCCATCCATGTCAGACTGGAGCAGTCATGTTTTGGCTTCTAGGCTTCATGTTTCCATCCATGTCAGACTGGAGCGAGTCAGAGTTTGGCCTCTAGGCTTCACTTTTCCATCCATATCAGACTGGAGCGAGTCAGGGTTTGGCTTCTAGGCTTCACTTTTCCATCCATATCAGACTGGAGCGAGTCAGGGTTTGGATTCTAGGCTTCACTTTTCCATCCATATCAGACGGGAGCGAGTCAGGGTTTGGCTTCTAGGCTTCATGTTTCCATCCATGTAAGACTGGAGCGAGTCAGGGTTTGGCTTCTAGGCTTCATTTTTCCAACCATTTCAGACTGGAGCGAGTCAGGGTTTGGCTTCTAGTCTTCACTTTTCCATCCATATCAGACTGGAGCGAGTCAGGGTTTGGCTTCTAGGCTTCACTTTTCCATCCATATCAGACTGGAGCGAGTCAGGGTTTGGATTCTAGGCTTCACTTTTCCATCCATATCAGACGGGAGCGAGTCAGGGTTTGGCTTCTAGGCTTCATGTTTCCATCCATGTAAGACTGGAGCGAGTCAGGGTTTGGCTTCTAGGCTTCATTTTTCCAACCATTTCAGACTGGAGCGAGTCAGGGTTTGGCTTCTAGTCTTCACTTTTCCATCCATATCAGAATGGAGCGAGTCAGGGTTTGGCTTCTAGGCTTCACTTTCCCATCCATATCAGAATGGAGCGAGTCAGGGTTTGGCTTCTAGGCTCCAATTTTCCATCCATGTCAGACTGGAGCGAGTCAGGGTTTGGCTTGTAGGCTTCACGTTTCCATCCATGTCAGTCTGGAGCGAGTAAGGGTTTGGCTTCTAGGCTTCAGTTTTCCATCCATATCAGACTGGAGCGAGTCAGGGTTTGGCTTCTAGGCTTCACTTTTCCATCCATATCAGACTGGAGCGAGTCAGGGTTTGGCTTCTAGGCTTCACTTTTCCATCCATATCAGAATGGAGCGAGTCAGGATTTGGCTTCTAGGCTTCACTTTTCCATCCATATCAGACTGGAGCGAGTCAGGGTTTGGCTTCTAGGCTTCATGATTCCATCCATGTCAGACTAGAGCGAGTCAGGGTTTGGCTTCTAGGCTTCATTTTTCCATCCATATCAGACTGGAGCGAGTCAGGGTTTGGCTTCTAGGCTTCACTTTTCCATCCATATCAGACTGGAGCGATTCAGGATTTGGCTTCTAGGCTTCACGTTTCCATCCATATCAGACTGGAGCGATTCAGGGTTTTGCTTCTAGGCTTCACTTTTCCATCCATATCAGACTGGAGCAAATCAGGGTTTGGATTCTAGGCTTCACTTTTCCATCCATGTAAGACTGTAGCAGTCAGGGTTTGGCTTCTAGGCTTCACTTTTCCATCCATATCAGACTGGAGCGAGTCAGGGATGGCTTCTAGGCTTCACTTTTCCATCCATGTCAGACTGGAGCAGTCATGTTTTGGCTTCTAGGCTTCACTTTTCCATCCATGTCAGTCTGGAGCGAGTCAGGGTTTGGCTTCTAGGCTTCACTTTTCCATCCATATCAGACTGGAACGAGTCAGGGTTTGGCTTCTAGGCTTCAGTTTTCCATCCATATCAGACTGGAGAAAGTCAGGGTCTGGCTTCTAGGCTTCACTTTTCCATCCATATCAGAATGGAGCGAGTCAGGGTTTGGCTTCTAGGCTTCACTTTTCCAACCATGTCAGTCTGGAGCGAGTCAGGGTTTGGCTTCTAGGCTTCAGTTTTCCATCCATATCAGACTGGAGCGAGTCAGGGTTTGCCTTCTAGGCTTCAGTTTTCCATCCATGTCAGTCTGGAGCGAGTCAGGGTTTGGCTTCTAGGCTTCATGTTTCCATCCATGTCAGACTGGAGCAGTCATGTTTTGGCTTCTAGGCTTCATGTTTCCATCCATATCAGACGGGAGCGAGTCAGGGTTTGGCTTCTAGGCTTCATGTTTCTATCCATGTCAGACTGGAGCGAGTCAGGGTTTGGCTTCTAGGCTTCATTTTTCTATCCATATCAGACTGGAGTGAGTCAGGGTTTGGCTTCTAGGCTTCACTTTTCCATCCATATCAGATTGGAGCGAGTCAGGGTTTGGCTTCTAGACTTCATGTTTCCATCCATATCAGACTGGAACGAGTCAGGGTTTGGCTTCTAGGCTTCAGTTTTCCATCCATATCAGACTGGAGAGAGTCAGGGTTTGGCTTCTAGGCTTCACTTTTCCATCCATATCAGACTGGAGCGAGTCAGGGTTTGGCTTCTAGGCTTCACTTTTCCATGCATGTCAGTCTGGAGCGAGTCAGTGTTTGGCTTCTAGGCTTCAGTTTTCCATCCATATCAGAATGGAGCGAGTCAGGGTTTGCCTTCTAGGCTTCAGTTTTCCATCCATGTCAGTCTGGAGCGAGTCAGGGTTTGGCTTCTAGGCTTCATGTTTCCATCCATGTCAGACTGGAGCAGTCATGTTTTGGCTTCTAGGCTTCATGTCTCCATCCATGTCAGACTGGAGCGAGTCAGAGTTTGGCTTCTAGGCTTCACTTTTCCATCCATATCAGACTGGATCGAGTCAGGGTTTGGATTCTAGGCTTCACTTTTCCATCCATATCAGACGGGAGCGAGTCAGGGTTTGGCTTCTAGGCTTCATGTTTCCATCCATGTAAGACTGGAGCGAGTCAGGGTTTGGCTTCTAGGCTTCATTTTTCCAACCATTTCAGACTGGAGCGAGTCAGGGTTTGGCTTCTAGTCTTCACTTTTCCATCCATATCAGACTGGAGCGAGTCAGGGTTTGGCTTCTAGGCTTGATGTTTCCATCCATATCAGACTGGAGCGAGTCAGGGTTTGGCTTCTAGGCTTCAGTTTTCCATCCATATCAGAATGGAGCGAGTCAGGGTTTGGCTTCTAGGCTTCACTTTCCCATCCATATCAGAATGGAGCGAGTCAGGGTTTGGCTTCTAGGCTCCAATTTTCCATCCATGTCAGACTGGAGCGAGTCAGGGTTTGGCTTGTAGGCTTCACGTTTCCATCCATGTCAGTCTGGAGCGAGTAAGGGTTTGGCTTCTAGGCTTCAGTTTTCCATCCATATCAGACTGGAGCGAGTCAGGGTTTGGCATCTAGGCTTCACTTTTCCATCCATATCAGACTGGAGCGAGTCAGGGTTTGGCTTCTAGGCTTCACTTTTCCATCCATATCAGAATGGAGCGAGTCAGGGTTTGGCTTCTAGGCTTCACTTTTCCATCCATATCAGACTGGAGCGAGTCAGGGTTTGGCTTCTAGGCTTCATGTTTCCATCCATGTCAGACTAGAGCGAGTCAGGGTTTGGCTTCTAGGCTTCATTTTTCCATCCATATCAGACTGGAGCGAGTCAGGGTTTGGCTTCTAGGCTTCACTTTTCCATCCATATCAGACTGGAGCGATTCAGGATTTGGCTTCTAGGCTTCACGTTTCCATCCATATCAGACTGGAGTGATTCAGGGTTTTGCTTCTAGGCTTCACTTTTCCATCCATATCAGACTGGAGCAAATCAGGGTTTGGATTCTAGGCTTCACTTTTCCATCCATGTAAGACTGTAGCAGTCAGGGTTTGGCTTCTAGGCTTCACTTTTCCATCCATGTCAGACTGGAGCGAGTCAGGGATGGCTTCTAGGCTTCACTTTTCCATCCATGTCAGACTGGAGCAGTCATGTTTTGGCTTCTAGGCTTCACTTTTCCATCCATGTCAGTCTGGAGCGAGTCAGGGTTTGGCTTCTAGGCTTCACTTTTCCATCCATGTCAGTCTGGAGCGAGTCAGGGTTTGGCTTCTAGGCTTCAGTTTTTCATCCATATCAGACTGGAGCGAGTCAGGGTTTAGCTTCTAGGCTTCAGTTTTCCATCCATGTCAGTCTGGAGCGAGTCAGGGTTTGGCTTCTAGGCTTCACGTTTCCATCCATGTCAGACTGGAGCAGTCATGTTTTGGCTTCTAGGCTTCATGTTTCCATCCATGTCAGACTGGAGCGAGTCAGAGGTTGGCCTCTAGGCTTCACTTTTCCATCCATATCAGACTGGAGCGAGTCAGGTTTTGGCTTCTAGGCTTCACTTTTCCATCCATATCAGACTGGAGCGAGTCAGGGTTTGGATTCTAGGCTTCACTTTTCCATCCATATCAGACGGGAGCGAGTCAGGGTTTGGCTTCTAGGCTTCATGTTTCCATCCATGTAAGACTGGAGCGAGTCAGGGTTTGGCTTCTAGGCTTCATTTTTCCAACCATTTCAGACTGGAGCGAGTCAGGGTTTGGCTTCTAGTCTTCACTTTTCCATCCATATCAGACTGGAGCGAGTCAGGGTTTGGCTTCTAGGCTTGATGTTTCCATCCATATCAGACTGGAGCGAGTCAGGGTTTGGCTTCTAGGCTTCAGTTTTCCATCCATATCAGAATGGAGCGAGTCAGGGTTTGGCTTCTAGGCTTCACTTTCCCATCCATATCAGAATGGAGCGAGTCAGGGTTTGGCTTCTAGGCTCCAATTTTCCATCCATGTCAGACTGGAGCGAGTCAGGGTTTGGCTTGTAGGCTTCACGTTTCCATCCATGTCAGTCTGGAGCGAGTAAGGGTTTGGCTTCTAGGCTTCAGTTTTCCATCCATATCAGACTGGAGCGAGTCAGGGTTTGGCTTCTAGGCTTCACTTTTCCATCCATATCAGACTGGAGCGAGTCAGGGTTTGGCTTCTAGGCTTCACTTTTCCATCCATATCAGAATGGAGCGAGTCAGGGTTTGGCTTCTAGGCTTCACTTTTCCATCCATATCAGACTGGAGCGAGTCAGGGTTTGGCTTCTAGGCTTCATGTTTAAATCCATGTCAGACTAGAGCGAGTCAGGGTTTGGCTTCTAGGCTTCATTTTTCCATCCATATCAGACTGGAGCGAGTCAGGGTTTGGCTTCTAGGCTTCACTTTTCCATCCATATCAGACTGGAGCGATTCAGGATTTGGCTTCTAGGCTTCACGTTTCCATCCATATCAGACTGGAGTGATTCAGGGTTTTGCTTCTAGGCTTCACTTTTCCATCCATATCAGACTGGAGCAAATCAGGGTTTGGATTCTAGGCTTCACTTTTCCATCCATGTAAGACTGTAGCAGTCAGGGTTTGGCTTCTAGGCTTCACTTTTCCATCCATGTCAGACTGGAGCGAGTCAGGGATGGCTTCTAGGCTTCACTTTTCCATCCATGTCAGACTGGAGCAGTCATGTTTTGGCTTCTAGGCTTCACTTTTCCATCCATGTCAGTCTGGAGCGAGTCAGGGTTTGGCTTCTAGGCTTCACTTTTCCATCCATGTCAGTCTGGAGCGAGTCAGGGTTTGGCTTCTAGGCTTCAGTTTTTCATCCATATCAGACTGGAGCGAGTCAGGGTTTAGCTTCTAGGCTTCAGTTTTCCATCCATGTCAGTCTGGAGCGAGTCAGGGTTTGGCTTCTAGGCTTCACGTTTCCATCCATGTCAGCCTGGAGCAGTCATGTTTTGGCTTCTAGGCTTCATGTTTCCATCCATGTCAGACTGGAGCGAGTCAGAGTTTGGCCTCTAGGCTTCACTTTTCCATCCATATCAGACTGGAGCGAGTCAGGGTTTGGCTTCTAGGCTTCACTTTTCCATCCATATCAGACTGGAGCGAGTCAGGGTTTGGATTCTAGGCTTCACTTTTCCATCCATATCAGACGGGAGCGAGTCAGGGTTTGGCTTCTAGGCTTCATGTTTCCATCCATGTAAGACTGGAGCGAGTCAGGGTTTGGCTTCTAGGCTTCATTTTTCCAACCATTTCAGACTGGAGCGAGTCAGGGTTTGGCTTCTAGTCTTCACTTTTCCATCCATATCAGACTGGAGCGAGTCAGGGTTTGGCTTCTAGGCTTGATGTTTCCATCCATATCAGACTGGAGCGAGTCAGGGTTTGGCTTCTAGGCTTGATGTTTCCATCCATATCAGTCTGGAGCGAGTCAGGGTTTGGCTTCTAGGCTTCATGTTTCCATCCATGTCAGACTGGAGCAGTCATGTTTTGCCTTCTAGGCTTCATGTTTCCATCCATATCAGACGGGAGCGAGTCAGGGTTTGGCTTCTAGGCTTCATGTTTCTATCCATGTCAGACTGGAGCGAGTCAGGGTTTGGCTTCTAGGCTTCATTTTTCTATCCATATCAGACTGGAGTGAGTCAGGGTTTGGCTTCTAGGCTTCACTTTTCCATCCATATCAGATTAGAGCGAGTCAGGGTTTGGCTTCTAGACTTCATGTTTCCATCCATATCAGACTGGAACGAGTCAGGGTTTGGCTTCTAGGCTTCAGTTTTCCATCCATATCAGACTGGAGAGAGTCAGGGTTTGGCTTCTAGGCTTCACTTTTCCATCCATATCAGACTGGAGCGAGTCAGGGTTTGGCTTCTAGGCTTCACTTTTCCATGCATGTCAGTCTGGAGCGAGTCAGGGTTTGGCTTCTAGGCTTCAGTTTTCCATCCATATCAGAATGGAGCGAGTCAGGGTTTGCCTTCTAGGCTTCAGTTTTCCATCCATGTCAGTCTGGAGTGAGTCAGGGTTTGGCTTCTAGGCTTCATGTTTCCATCCATGTCAGACTGGAGCAGTCATGTTTTGGCTTCTAGGCTTCATGTTTCCATTCATGTCAGACTGGAGCGAGTCAGAGTTTGGCTTCTAGGCTTCACTTTTCCATCCATATCAGACTGGATCGAGTCAGGGTTTGGATTCTAGGCTTCACTTTTCCATCCATATCAGACGGGAGCGAGCCAGGGTTTGGCTTCTAGGCTTTATGTTTCCATCCATGTAAGACTGGAGCGAGTCAGGGTTTGGCTTCTAGGCTTCATTTTTCCAACCATTTCAGACTGGAGCGAGTCAGGGTTTGGCTTCTAGTCTTCACTTTTCCATCCATATCAGACTGGAGCGAGTCAGGGTTTGGCTTCTAGGCTTGATGTTTCCATCCATATCAGACTGGAGCGAGTCAGGGTTTGGCTTCTAGGCTTCAGTTTTCCATCCATATCAGAATGGAGCGAGTCAGGGTTTGGCTTCTAGGCTTCACTTTCCCATCCATATCAGAATGGAGCGAGTCAAGGTTTGGCTTCTAGGCTCCAATTTTCCATCCATGTCAGACTGGAGCGAGTCAGCGTTTGGCTTGTAGGCTTCACGTTTCCATCCATGTCAGTCTGGAGCGAGTAAGGGTTTGGCTTCTAGGCTTCAGTTTTCCATCCATATCAGACTGGAGCGAGTCAGGGTTTGGCTTCTAGGCTTCACTTTTCCATCCATATCAGACTGGAGCGAGTCAGGGTTTGGCTTCTAGGCTTCACTTTTCCATCCATATCAGAATGGAGCGAGTCAGGGTTTGGCTTCTAGGCTTCACTTTTCCATCCATATCAGACTGGAGCGAGTCAGGGTTTGGCTTCTAGGCTTCATGTTTCCATCCATGTCAGACTAGAGCGAGTCAGGGTTTGGCTTCTAGGCTTCATTTTTCCATCCATATCAGACTGGAGCGAGTCAGGGTTTGGCTTCTAGGCTTCACTTTTCCATCCATATCAGACTGGAGCGATTCAGGATTTGGCTTCTAGGCTTCACGTTTCCATCCATATCAGACTGGAGTGATTCAGGGTTTTGCTTCTAGGCTTCACTTTTCCATCCATATCAGACTGGAGCAAATCAGGGTTTGGATTCTAGGCTTCACTTTTCCATCCATGTAAGACTGTAGCAGTCAGGGTTTGGCTTCTAGGCTTCACTTTTCCATCCATGTCAGACTGGAGCGAGTCAGGGATGGCTTCTAGGCTTCACTTTTCCATCCATGTCAGACTGGAGCAGTCATGTTTTGGCTTCTAGGCTTCACTTTTCCATCCATGTCAGACTGGAGCAGTCATGTTTTGGCTTCTAGGCTTCATGTCTCCATCCATGTCAGACTGTAGCAGTCATGTTTTGGCTTCTAGGCTTCATTTTTCCATCCATATCAGACTGGAGCAGTCATGTTTTGGCTTCTAGGCTTCATGTTTCCATCCATGTCAGACTGTAGCAGTCATGTTTTGGCTTCCTGGCTTCATGTTTCCATCCATGTCAGACTGTAGCAGTCATGTTTTGGCTTCTAGGCTTCATTATTCCATCTATGTCAGACTGGAGCAGTCAGGGTTTGGCTTTTAGGCTTCATTTTTCCATCTATGTCAGACTGGAGCAGTCAGGGTTTGGCTTCTCAACTTCATTTTTCCATCCATGTCAGACTGGAGGAGTCAGGGTTGGCTTCTAGGCTTCACTTTCCCATTCATGTCAGACTGGAGCAGTCATGTTTTGGCTTCTAGGCTTCATGTTTCCATCCATGTCAGACTGGAGCGAGTCAGGGTTTGGCTTCTAGGCTTCAGTTTTCCATCCATATCAGACGGGAGCGAGTCAGGGTTTGGCTTCTAGGCTTCATGTTTCTATCCATATCAGACTGGAGCGAGTCAGGGTTTGGCTTCTAGGCTTCATGTTTCTATCCATGTCAGACTGGAGCGAGTCAGGGTTTGGCTTCTAGGCTTCATTTTTCTATCCATATCAGACTGGAGTGAGTCAGGGTTTGGCTTCTAGGCTTCACTTTTCCATCCATATCAGATTGGAGCGAGTCAGGGTTTGGCTTCTAGACTTCATGTTTCCATCCATATCAGACTGGAACGAGTCAGGGTTTGGCTTCTAGGCTTCAGTTTTCCATCCATATCAGACTGGAGAGAGTCAGGGTTTGACTTCTAGGCTTCACTTTTCCATCCATATCAGACTGGAGCGAGTCAGGGTTTGGCTTCTAGGCTTCACTTTTCCACCCATGTCAGTCTGGAGCGAGTCAGGGTTTGGCTTCTAGGCTTCAGTTTTCCATCCATATCAGACTGGAGCGAGTCAGGGTTTGGCTTCTAGGCTTCAGTTTTCCATCCATGTCAGTCTGGAGCGAGTCAGGTTTTGGCTTCTAGGCTTCATGTTTCCATCCATGTCAGACTGGAGCAGTCATGTTTTGGCTTCTAGGCTTCATGTTTCCATCCATGTCAGACTGGAGCGAGTCAGAGTTTGGCTTCTAGGCTTCATTTTTCCATCTATGTCAGACTGGAGCAGTCAGGGTTTGGCTTCTCAACTTCATTTTTCCATCCATGTCAGACTGGAGGAGTCCGGGTTGGCTTCTAGGCTTCACTTTCCCATTCATGTCAGACTGGAGCAGTCATGTTTTGGCTTCTAGGCTTCATGTCTCCATCCATGTCAGACTGTAGCAGTCATGTTGTGGCTTCTAGGCTTCATTTTTCCATCCATATCAGACTGGAGCAGTAATGTTTTGGCTTCTAGGCTTCATGTTTCCATCCATGTCAGACTGTAGCAGTCATGTGTTGGCTTCTAGGCTTCATTATTCCATCCATGTCTGACTGGAGCAGTCATGTTTTGGCTTCCTGGCTTCATGTTTCCATCCATGTCAGACTGTAGCAGTCATGTTTTGGCTTCTAGGCTTCATTATTCCATCTATGTCAGACTAGAGCAGTCAGGGTTTGTCTTCTAGGCTTCATTTTTCCATCTATGTCAGACTGGAGCAGTCAGGGTTTGGCTTCTCAACTTCATTTTTCCATCCATGTCAGACTGGAACGAGTCAGGGTTTGGCTTCTAGGCTTCAGTTTTCCATCCATATCAGACTGGAGAGAGTCAGGGTTTGACTTCTAGGCTTCACTTTTCCATCCATATCAGACTGGAGCGAGTCAGGGTTTGGCTTCTAGGCTTCACTTTTCCATCCATGTCAGTCTGGAGCGAGTCAGGGTTTGGCTTCTAGGCTTCAGTTTTCCATCCATATCAGACTGGAGCGAGTCAGGGTTTGGCTTCTAGGCTTCAGTTTTCCATCCATGTCAGTCTGGAGCGAGTCAGGGATTGGCTTCTAGGCTTCATGTTTCCATCCGTGTCAGACTGGAGCAGTCATGTTTTGGCTTCTAGGCTTCATGTTTCCATCCATGTCAGACTGGAGCGAGTCAGAGTTTGGCTTCTAGGCTTCACTTTTCCATCCATATCAGACTGGAGCGAGTCAGGGTTTGGATTCTAGGCTTCACTTTTCCATCCATATCAGACGGGAGCGAGTCAGGGTTTGGCTTCTAGGCTTCATGTTTCCATCCATGTAAGACTGGAGCGAGTCAGGGTTTGGCTTCTAGGCTTCATTTTTCCAACCATTTCAGACTGGAGCGAGTTAGGGTTTGGCTTCTAGACTTGATGTTTCCATTTATATCAGACTGGAGCGAGTTAGGGTTTGGCTTCTAGGCTTCAGTTTTCCATCCATATCAGAATGGAGTGAGTCAGGGTTTGGCTTCTAGGCTTCACTTTCCCATCCATATCAGAATGGAGCGAGTCAGGGTTTGGCTTCTAGGCTTCAATTTTCCATCCATGTCAGACTGGAGCGAGTCAGGGTTTGGCTTCTAGGCTTCACGTTTCCATCCATGTCAGTCTGGAGCGAGTAAGGGTTTGGCTTCTAGGCTTCAGTTTTCCATCCATATCAGACTGGAGCGAATCAGGGTTTGGCTTCTAGGCTTCATGTTTCCATCCATGTCAGACTAGAGTGAGTCAGGGTTTGGCTTCTAGGCTTCATGTTTCTATCCATATCAGACGGGAGCGAGTCAGGGTTTGGCTTCTAGGCTTCATGTTTCTATCCATGTCAGACTGGAGCGAGTCAGGGTTTGGCTTCTAGGCTTCATTTTTCTATCCATATCAGACTGGAGTGAGTCAGGGTTTGGCTTCTAGGCTTCACTTTTCCATCCATATCAGACTGGAGCGAGTCAGGGTTTGGCTTCTAGGCTTCATGTTTCCATCCATATCAGACTGGAGCGAGTCAGGGTTTGGGTTCTAGGCTTCAGTTTTCCATCCATATCAGAATGGAGCGAGTAAGGGTTTGGCTTCTAGGCTTCACTTTTCCATCCATATCAGAATGGAGCGAGTCAGGGTTTGGCTTCTAGGCTTCAGGTTTCCATCCATATCAGACGGGAGCGAGTCAGGGTTTGGCTTCTAGGCTTCATGTTTCTATCCATGTCAGACTGGAGCGAGTCAGGGTTTGGCTTCTAGGCTTCATTTTTCTATCCATATCAGACTGGAGTGAGTCAGGGTTTGGCTTCTAGGCTTCACTTTTCCATCCATATCAGATTGGAGCGAGTCAGGGTTTGGCTTCTAGACTTCATGTTTCCATCCATATCAGACTGGAACGAGTCAGGGTTTGGCTTCTAGGCTTCAGTTTTCCATCCATATCAGACTGGAGAGAGTCAGGGTCTGGCTTCTAGGCTTCACTTTTCCATCCATATCAGAATGGAGCGAGTCAGGGTTTGGCTTCTAGGCTTCACTTTTCCAACCATGTCAGTCTGGAGCGAGTCAGGGTTTGGCTTCTAGGCTTCAGTTTTCCATCCATATCAGACTGGAGCGAGTCAGGGTTTGCCTTCTAGGCTTCAGTTTTCCATCCATGTCAGTCTGGAGCGAGTCAGGGTTTGGCTTCTAGGCTTCATGTTTCCATCCATGTCAGACTGGAGCAGTCATGTTTTGGCTTCTAGGCTTCATGTTTCCATCCATATCAGACGGGAGCGAGTCAGGGTTTGGCTTCTAGGCTTCATGTTTCTATCCATGTCAGACTGGAGCGAGTCAGGGTTTGGCTTCTAGGCTTCATTTTTCTATCCATATCAGACTGGAGTGAGTCAGGGTTTGGCTTCTAGGCTTCACTTTTCCATCCATATCAGATTGGAGCGAGTCAGGGTTTGGCTTCTAGACTTCATGTTTCCATCCATATCAGACTGGAACGAGTCAGGGTTTGGCTTCTACGCTTCAGTTTTCCATCCATATCAGACTGGAGAGAGTCAGGGTTTGGCTTCTAGGCTTCACTTTTCCATCCATATCAGACTGGAGCGAGTCAGGGTTTGGCTTCTAGGCTTCACTTTTCCATGCATGTCAGTCTGGAGCGAGTCAGTGTTTGGCTTCTAGGCTTCAGTTTTCCATCCATATCAGAATGGAGCGAGTCAGGGTTTGCCTTCTAGGCTTCAGTTTTCCATCCATGTCAGTCTGGAGCGAGTCAGGGTTTGGCTTCTAGGCTTCATGTTTCCATCCATGTCAGACTGGAGCAGTCATGTTTTGGCTTCTAGGCTTCATGTCTCCATCCATGTCAGACTGGAGCGAGTCAGAGTTTGGCTTCTAGGCTTCACTTTTCCATCCATATCAGACTGGATCGAGTCAGGGTTTGGATTCTAGGCTTCACTTTTCCATCCATATCAGACGGGAGCGAGTCAGGGTTTGGCTTCTAGGCTTCATGTCTCCATCCATGTCAGACTGGAGCGAGTCAGAGTTTGGCTTCTAGGCTTCACTTTTCCATCCATGTCATCCTGGAGCGAGTCAGGGATGGCTTCTAGGCTTCACTTTTCCATCCATGTCAGACTGGAGCAGTCATGTTTTGGCTTCTAGGCTTCACTTTTCCATCCATGTCAGTCTGGAGCGAGTCAGGGTTTGGCTTCTAGGCTTCACTTTTCCATCCATGTCAGTCTGGAGCGAGTCAGGGTTTGGCTTCTAGGCTTCAGTTTTTCATCCATATCAGACTGGAGCGAGTCAGGGTTTAGCTTCTAGGCTTCAGTTTTCCATCCATGTCAGTCTGGAGCGAGTCAGGGTTTGGCTTCTAGGCTTCACGTTTCCATCCATGTCAGACTGGAGCAGTCATGTTTTGGCTTCTAGGCTTCATGTTTCCATCCATGTCAGACTGGAGCGAGTCAGAGTTTGGCCTCTAGGCTTCACTTTTCCATCCATATCAGACTGGAGCGAGTCAGGGTTTGGCTTCTAGGCTTCACTTTTCCATCCATATCAGACTGGAGCGAGTCAGGGTTTGGATTCTAGGCTTCACTTTTCCATCCATATCAGACGGGAGCGAGTCAGGGTTTGGCTTCTAGGCTTCATGTTTCCATCCATGTAAGACTGGAGCGAGTCAGGGTTTGGCTTCTAGGCTTCATTTTTCCAACCATTTCAGACTGGAGCGAGTCAGGGTTTGGCTTCTAGTCTTCACTTTTCCATCCATATCAGACTGGAGCGAGTCAGGGTTTGGCTTCTAGGCTTGATGTTTCCATCCATATCAGACTGGAGCGAGTCAGGGTTTGGCTTCTAGGCTTCAGTTTTCCATCCATATCAGAATGGAGCGAGTCAGGGTTTGGCTTCTAGGCTTCACTTTCCCATCCATATCAGAATGGAGCGAGTCAGGGTTTGGCTTCTAGGCTCCAATTTTCCATCCATGTCAGACTGGAACGAGTCAGGGTTTGGCTTGTAGGCTTCACGTTTCCATCCATGTCAGTCTGGAGCGAGTAAGGGTTTGGCTTCTAGGCTTCAGTTTTCCATCCATATCAGACTGGAGCGAGTCAGGGTTTGGCTTCTAGGCTTCACTTTTCCATCCATATCAGACTGGAGCGAGTCAGGGTTTGGCTTCTAGGCTTCACTTTTCCATCCATATCAGAATGGAGCGAGTCAGGGTTTGGCTTCTAGGCTTCACTTTTCCATCCATATCAGACTGGAGCGAGTCAGGGTTTGGCTTCTAGGCTTCATGTTTAAATCCATGTCAGACTAGAGCGAGTCAGGGTTTGGCTTCTAGGCTTCATTTTTCCATCCATATCAGACTGGAGCGAGTCAGGGTTTGGCTTCTAGGCTTCACTTTTCCATCCATATCAGACTGGAGCGATTCAGGATTTGGCTTCTAGGCTTCACGTTTCCATCCATATCAGACTGGAGTGATTCAGGGTTTTGCTTCTAGGCTTCACTTTTCCATCCATATCAGACTGGAGCAAATCAGGGTTTGGATTCTAGGCTTCACTTTTCCATCCATGTAAGACTGTAGCAGTCAGGGTTTGGCTTCTAGGCTTCACTTTTCCATCCATGTCAGACTGGAGCGAGTCAGGGATGGCTTCTAGGCTTCACTTTTCCATCCATGTCAGACTGGAGCAGTCATGTTTTGGCTTCTAGGCTTCACTTTTCCATCCATGTCAGTCTGGAGCGAGTCAGGGTTTGGCTTCTAGGCTTCACTTTTCCATCCATGTCAGTCTGGAGCGAGTCAGGGTTTGGCTTCTAGGCTTCAGTTTTTCATCCATATCAGACTGGAGCGAGTCAGGGTTTAGCTTCTAGGCTTCAGTTTTCCATCCATGTCAGTCTGGAGCGAGTCAGGGTTTGGCTTCTAGGCTTCACGTTTCCATCCATGTCAGACTGGAGCAGTCATGTTTTGGCTTCTAGGCTTCATGTTTCCATCCATGTCAGACTGGAGCGAGTCAGAGTTTGGCCTCTAGGCTTCACTTTTCCATCCATATCAGACTGGAGCGAGTCAGGGTTTGGCTTCTAGGCTTCACTTTTCCATCCATATCAGACTGGAGCGAGTCAGGGTTTGGATTCTAGGCTTCACTTTTCCATCCATATCAGACGGGAGCGAGTCAGGGTTTGGCTTCTAGGCTTCATGTTTCCATCCATGTAAGACTGGAGCGAGTCAGGGTTTGGCTTCTAGGCTTCATTTTTCCAACCATTTCAGACTGGAGCGAGTCAGGGTTTGGCTTCTAGTCTTCACTTTTCCATCCATATCAGACTGGAGCGAGTCAGGGTTTGGCTTCTAGGCTTCAGTTTTTCATCCATATCAGACTGGAGCGAGTCAGGGTTTAGCTTCTAGGCTTCAGTTTTCCATCCATGTCAGTCTGGAGCGAGTCAGGGTTTGGCTTCTAGGCTTCACGTTTCCATCCATGTCAGACTGGAGCAGTCATGTTTTGGCTTCTAGGCTTCATGTTTCCATCCATGTCAGACTGGAGCGAGTCAGAGGTTGGCCTCTAGGCTTCACTTTTCCATCCATATCAGACTGGAGCGAGTCAGGTTTTGGCTTCTAGGCTTCACTTTTCCATCCATATCAGACTGGAGCGAGTCAGGGTTTGGATTCTAGGCTTCACTTTTCCATCCATATCAGACGGGAGCGAGTCAGGGTTTGGCTTCTAGGCTTCATGTTTCCATCCATGTAAGACTGGAGCGAGTCAGGGTTTGGCTTCTAGGCTTCATTTTTCCAACCATTTCAGACTGGAGCGAGTCAGGGTTTGGCTTCTAGTCTTCACTTTTCCATCCATATCAGACTGGAGCGAGTCAGGGTTTGGCTTCTAGGCTTGATGTTTCCATCCATATCAGACTGGAGCGAGTCAGGGTTTGGCTTCTAGGCTTCAGTTTTCCATCCATATCAGAATGGAGCGAGTCAGGGTTTGGCTTCTAGGCTTCACTTTCCCATCCATATCAGAATGGAGCGAGTCAGGGTTTGGCTTCTAGGCTCCAATTTTCCATCCATGTCAGACTGGAGCGAGTCAGGGTTTGGCTTGTAGGCTTCACGTTTCCATCCATGTCAGTCTGGAGCGAGTAAGGGTTTGGCTTCTAGGCTTCAGTTTTCCATCCATATCAGACTGGAGCGAGTCAGGGTTTGGCTTCTAGGCTTCACTTTTCCATCCATATCAGACTGGAGCGAGTCAGGGTTTGGCTTCTAGGCTTCACTTTTCCATCCATATCAGAATGGAGCGAGTCAGGGTTTGGCTTCTAGGCTTCACTTTTCCATCCATATCAGACTGGAGCGAGTCAGGGTTTGGCTTCTAGGCTTCATGTTTAAATCCATGTCAGACTAGAGCGAGTCAGGGTTTGGCTTCTAGGCTTCATTTTTCCATCCATATCAGACTGGAGCGAGTCAGGGTTTGGCTTCTAGGCTTCACTTTTCCATCCATATCAGACTGGAGCGATTCAGGATTTGGCTTCTAGGCTTCACGTTTCCATCCATATCAGACTGGAGTGATTCAGGGTTTTGCTTCTAGGCTTCACTTTTCCATCCATATCAGACTGGAGCAAATCAGGGTTTGGATTCTAGGCTTCACTTTTCCATCCATGTAAGACTGTAGCAGTCAGGGTTTGGCTTCTAGGCTTCACTTTTCCATCCATGTCAGACTGGAGCGAGTCAGGGATGGCTTCTAGGCTTCACTTTTCCATCCATGTCAGACTGGAGCAGTCATGTTTTGGCTTCTAGGCTTCACTTTTCCATCCATGTCAGTCTGGAGCGAGTCAGGGTTTGGCTTCTAGGCTTCACTTTTCCATCCATGTCAGTCTGGAGCGAGTCAGGGTTTGGCTTCTAGGCTTCAGTTTTTCATCCATATCAGACTGGAGCGAGTCAGGGTTTAGCTTCTAGGCTTCAGTTTTCCATCCATGTCAGTCTGGAGCGAGTCAGGGTTTGGCTTCTAGGCTTCACGTTTCCATCCATGTCAGCCTGGAGCAGTCATGTTTTGGCTTCTAGGCTTCATGTTTCCATCCATGTCAGACTGGAGCGAGTCAGAGTTTGGCCTCTAGGCTTCACTTTTCCATCCATATCAGACTGGAGCGAGTCAGGGTTTGGCTTCTAGGCTTCACTTTTCCATCCATATCAGACTGGAGCGAGTCAGGGTTTGGATTCTAGGCTTCACTTTTCCATCCATATCAGACGGGAGCGAGTCAGGGTTTGGCTTCTAGGCTTCATGTTTCCATCCATGTAAGACTGGAGCGAGTCAGGGTTTGGCTTCTAGGCTTCATTTTTCCAACCATTTCAGACTGGAGCGAGTCAGGGTTTGGCTTCTAGTCTTCACTTTTCCATCCATATCAGACTGGAGCGAGTCAGGGTTTGGCTTCTAGGCTTGATGTTTCCATCCATATCAGACTGGAGCGAGTCAGGGTTTGGCTTCTAGGCTTGATGTTTCCATCCATATCAGTCTGGAGCGAGTCAGGGTTTGGCTTCTAGGCTTCATGTTTCCATCCATGTCAGACTGGAGCAGTCATGTTTTGCCTTCTAGGCTTCATGTTTCCATCCATATCAGACGGGAGCGAGTCAGGGTTTGGCTTCTAGGCTTCATGTTTCTATCCATGTCAGACTGGAGCGAGTCAGGGTTTGGCTTCTAGGCTTCATTTTTCTATCCATATCAGACTGGAGTGAGTCAGGGTTTGGCTTCTAGGCTTCACTTTTCCATCCATATCAGATTAGAGCGAGTCAGGGTTTGGCTTCTAGACTTCATGTTTCCATCCATATCAGACTGGAACGAGTCAGGGTTTGGCTTCTAGGCTTCAGTTTTCCATCCATATCAGACTGGAGAGAGTCAGGGTTTGGCTTCTAGGCTTCACTTTTCCATCCATATCAGACTGGAGCGAGTCAGGGTTTGGCTTCTAGGCTTCACTTTTCCATGCATGTCAGTCTGGAGCGAGTCAGGGTTTGGCTTCTAGGCTTCAGTTTTCCATCCATATCAGAATGGAGCGAGTCAGGGTTTGCCTTCTAGGCTTCAGTTTTCCATCCATGTCAGTCTGGAGTGAGTCAGGGTTTGGCTTCTAGGCTTCATGTTTCCATCCATGTCAGACTGGAGCAGTCATGTTTTGGCTTCTAGGCTTCATGTTTCCATTCATGTCAGACTGGAGCGAGTCAGAGTTTGGCTTCTAGGCTTCACTTTTCCATCCATATCAGACTGGATCGAGTCAGGGTTTGGATTCTAGGCTTCACTTTTCCATCCATATCAGACGGGAGCGAGCCAGGGTTTGGCTTCTAGGCTTTATGTTTCCATCCATGTAAGACTGGAGCGAGTCAGGGTTTGGCTTCTAGGCTTCATTTTTCCAACCATTTCAGACTGGAGCGAGTCAGGGTTTGGCTTCTAGTCTTCACTTTTCCATCCATATCAGACTGGAGCGAGTCAGGGTTTGGCTTCTAGGCTTGATGTTTCCATCCATATCAGACTGGAGCGAGTCAGGGTTTGGCTTCTAGGCTTCAGTTTTCCATCCATATCAGAATGGAGCGAGTCAGGGTTTGGCTTCTAGGCTTCACTTTCCCATCCATATCAGAATGGAGCGAGTCAAGGTTTGGCTTCTAGGCTCCAATTTTCCATCCATGTCAGACTGGAGCGAGTCAGCGTTTGGCTTGTAGGCTTCACGTTTCCATCCATGTCAGTCTGGAGCGAGTAAGGGTTTGGCTTCTAGGCTTCAGTTTTCCATCCATATCAGACTGGAGCGAGTCAGGGTTTGGCTTCTAGGCTTCACTTTTCCATCCATATCAGACTGGAGCGAGTCAGGGTTTGGCTTCTAGGCTTCACTTTTCCATCCATATCAGAATGGAGCGAGTCAGGGTTTGGCTTCTAGGCTTCACTTTTCCATCCATATCAGACTGGAGCGAGTCAGGGTTTGGCTTCTAGGCTTCATGTTTCCATCCATGTCAGACTAGAGCGAGTCAGGGTTTGGCTTCTAGGCTTCATTTTTCCATCCATATCAGACTGGAGCGAGTCAGGGTTTGGCTTCTAGGCTTCACTTTTCCATCCATATCAGACTGGAGCGATTCAGGATTTGGCTTCTAGGCTTCACGTTTCCATCCATATCAGACTGGAGTGATTCAGGGTTTTGCTTCTAGGCTTCACTTTTCCATCCATATCAGACTGGAGCAAATCAGGGTTTGGATTCTAGGCTTCACTTTTCCATCCATGTAAGACTGTAGCAGTCAGGGTTTGGCTTCTAGGCTTCACTTTTCCATCCATGTCAGACTGGAGCGAGTCAGGGATGGCTTCTAGGCTTCACTTTTCCATCCATGTCAGACTGGAGCAGTCATGTTTTGGCTTCTAGGCTTCACTTTTCCATCCATGTCAGACTGGAGCAGTCATGTTTTGGCTTCTAGGCTTCATGTCTCCATCCATGTCAGACTGTAGCAGTCATGTTTTGGCTTCTAGGCTTCATTTTTCCATCCATATCAGACTGGAGCAGTCATGTTTTGGCTTCTAGGCTTCATGTTTCCATCCATGTCAGACTGTAGCAGTCATGTTTTGGCTTCCTGGCTTCATGTTTCCATCCATGTCAGACTGTAGCAGTCATGTTTTGGCTTCTAGGCTTCATTATTCCATCTATGTCAGACTGGAGCAGTCAGGGTTTGGCTTTTAGGCTTCATTTTTCCATCTATGTCAGACTGGAGCAGTCAGGGTTTGGCTTCTCAACTTCATTTTTCCATCCATGTCAGACTGGAGGAGTCAGGGTTGGCTTCTAGGCTTCACTTTCCCATTCATGTCAGACTGGAGCAGTCATGTTTTGGCTTCTAGGCTTCATGTTTCCATCCATGTCAGACTGGAGCGAGTCAGGGTTTGGCTTCTAGGCTTCAGTTTTCCATCCATATCAGACGGGAGCGAGTCAGGGTTTGGCTTCTAGGCTTCATGTTTCTATCCATATCAGACTGGAGCGAGTCAGGGTTTGGCTTCTAGGCTTCATGTTTCTATCCATGTCAGACTGGAGCGAGTCAGGGTTTGGCTTCTAGGCTTCATTTTTCTATCCATATCAGACTGGAGTGAGTCAGGGTTTGGCTTCTAGGCTTCACTTTTCCATCCATATCAGATTGGAGCGAGTCAGGGTTTGGCTTCTAGACTTCATGTTTCCATCCATATCAGACTGGAACGAGTCAGGGTTTGGCTTCTAGGCTTCAGTTTTCCATCCATATCAGACTGGAGAGAGTCAGGGTTTGACTTCTAGGCTTCACTTTTCCATCCATATCAGACTGGAGCGAGTCAGGGTTTGGCTTCTAGGCTTCACTTTTCCACCCATGTCAGTCTGGAGCGAGTCAGGGTTTGGCTTCTAGGCTTCAGTTTTCCATCCATATCAGACTGGAGCGAGTCAGGGTTTGGCTTCTAGGCTTCAGTTTTCCATCCATGTCAGTCTGGAGCGAGTCAGGTTTTGGCTTCTAGGCTTCATGTTTCCATCCATGTCAGACTGGAGCAGTCATGTTTTGGCTTCTAGGCTTCATGTTTCCATCCATGTCAGACTGGAGCGAGTCAGAGTTTGGCTTCTAGGCTTCATTTTTCCATCTATGTCAGACTGGAGCAGTCAGGGTTTGGCTTCTCAACTTCATTTTTCCATCCATGTCAGACTGGAGGAGTCCGGGTTGGCTTCTAGGCTTCACTTTCCCATTCATGTCAGACTGGAGCAGTCATGTTTTGGCTTCTAGGCTTCATGTCTCCATCCATGTCAGACTGTAGCAGTCATGTTGTGGCTTCTAGGCTTCATTTTTCCATCCATATCAGACTGGAGCAGTAATGTTTTGGCTTCTAGGCTTCATGTTTCCATCCATGTCAGACTGTAGCAGTCATGTGTTGGCTTCTAGGCTTCATTATTCCATCCATGTCTGACTGGAGCAGTCATGTTTTGGCTTCCTGGCTTCATGTTTCCATCCATGTCAGACTGTAGCAGTCATGTTTTGGCTTCTAGGCTTCATTATTCCATCTATGTCAGACTAGAGCAGTCAGGGTTTGTCTTCTAGGCTTCATTTTTCCATCTATGTCAGACTGGAGCAGTCAGGGTTTGGCTTCTCAACTTCATTTTTCCATCCATGTCAGACTGGAACGAGTCAGGGTTTGGCTTCTAGGCTTCAGTTTTCCATCCATATCAGACTGGAGAGAGTCAGGGTTTGACTTCTAGGCTTCACTTTTCCATCCATATCAGACTGGAGCGAGTCAGGGTTTGGCTTCTAGGCTTCACTTTTCCATCCATGTCAGTCTGGAGCGAGTCAGGGTTTGGCTTCTAGGCTTCAGTTTTCCATCCATATCAGACTGGAGCGAGTCAGGGTTTGGCTTCTAGGCTTCAGTTTTCCATCCATGTCAGTCTGGAGCGAGTCAGGGATTGGCTTCTAGGCTTCATGTTTCCATCCGTGTCAGACTGGAGCAGTCATGTTTTGGCTTCTAGGCTTCATGTTTCCATCCATGTCAGACTGGAGCGAGTCAGAGTTTGGCTTCTAGGCTTCACTTTTCCATCCATATCAGACTGGAGCGAGTCAGGGTTTGGATTCTAGGCTTCACTTTTCCATCCATATCAGACGGGAGCGAGTCAGGGTTTGGCTTCTAGGCTTCATGTTTCCATCCATGTAAGACTGGAGCGAGTCAGGGTTTGGCTTCTAGGCTTCATTTTTCCAACCATTTCAGACTGGAGCGAGTTAGGGTTTGGCTTCTAGACTTGATGTTTCCATTTATATCAGACTGGAGCGAGTTAGGGTTTGGCTTCTAGGCTTCAGTTTTCCATCCATATCAGAATGGAGTGAGTCAGGGTTTGGCTTCTAGGCTTCACTTTCCCATCCATATCAGAATGGAGCGAGTCAGGGTTTGGCTTCTAGGCTTCAATTTTCCATCCATGTCAGACTGGAGCGAGTCAGGGTTTGGCTTCTAGGCTTCACGTTTCCATCCATGTCAGTCTGGAGCGAGTAAGGGTTTGGCTTCTAGGCTTCAGTTTTCCATCCATATCAGACTGGAGCGAATCAGGGTTTGGCTTCTAGGCTTCATGTTTCCATCCATGTCAGACTAGAGTGAGTCAGGGTTTGGCTTCTAGGCTTCATGTTTCTATCCATATCAGACGGGAGCGAGTCAGGGTTTGGCTTCTAGGCTTCATGTTTCTATCCATGTCAGACTGGAGCGAGTCAGGGTTTGGCTTCTAGGCTTCATTTTTCTATCCATATCAGACTGGAGTGAGTCAGGGTTTGGCTTCTAGGCTTCACTTTTCCATCCATATCAGACTGGAGCGAGTCAGGGTTTGGCTTCTAGGCTTCATGTTTCCATCCATATCAGACTGGAGCGAGTCAGGGTTTGGGTTCTAGGCTTCAGTTTTCCATCCATATCAGAATGGAGCGAGTAAGGGTTTGGCTTCTAGGCTTCACTTTTCCATCCATATCAGAATGGAGCGAGTCAGGGTTTGGCTTCTAGGCTTCAGGTTTCCATCCATATCAGACGGGAGCGAGTCAGGGTTTGGCTTCTAGGCTTCATGTTTCTATCCATGTCAGACTGGAGCGAGTCAGGGTTTGGCTTCTAGGCTTCATTTTTCTATCCATATCAGACTGGAGTGAGTCAGGGTTTGGCTTCTAGGCTTCACTTTTCCATCCATATCAGATTGGAGCGAGTCAGGGTTTGGCTTCTAGACTTCATGTTTCCATCCATATCAGACTGGAACGAGTCAGGGTTTGGCTTCTAGGCTTCAGTTTTCCATCCATATCAGACTGGAGAGAGTCAGGGTCTGGCTTCTAGGCTTCACTTTTCCATCCATATCAGAATGGAGCGAGTCAGGGTTTGGCTTCTAGGCTTCACTTTTCCAACCATGTCAGTCTGGAGCGAGTCAGGGTTTGGCTTCTAGGCTTCAGTTTTCCATCCATATCAGACTGGAGCGAGTCAGGGTTTGCCTTCTAGGCTTCAGTTTTCCATCCATGTCAGTCTGGAGCGAGTCAGGGTTTGGCTTCTAGGCTTCATGTTTCCATCCATGTCAGACTGGAGCAGTCATGTTTTGGCTTCTAGGCTTCATGTTTCCATCCATATCAGACGGGAGCGAGTCAGGGTTTGGCTTCTAGGCTTCATGTTTCTATCCATGTCAGACTGGAGCGAGTCAGGGTTTGGCTTCTAGGCTTCATTTTTCTATCCATATCAGACTGGAGTGAGTCAGGGTTTGGCTTCTAGGCTTCACTTTTCCATCCATATCAGATTGGAGCGAGTCAGGGTTTGGCTTCTAGACTTCATGTTTCCATCCATATCAGACTGGAACGAGTCAGGGTTTGGCTTCTACGCTTCAGTTTTCCATCCATATCAGACTGGAGAGAGTCAGGGTTTGGCTTCTAGGCTTCACTTTTCCATCCATATCAGACTGGAGCGAGTCAGGGTTTGGCTTCTAGGCTTCACTTTTCCATGCATGTCAGTCTGGAGCGAGTCAGTGTTTGGCTTCTAGGCTTCAGTTTTCCATCCATATCAGAATGGAGCGAGTCAGGGTTTGCCTTCTAGGCTTCAGTTTTCCATCCATGTCAGTCTGGAGCGAGTCAGGGTTTGGCTTCTAGGCTTCATGTTTCCATCCATGTCAGACTGGAGCAGTCATGTTTTGGCTTCTAGGCTTCATGTCTCCATCCATGTCAGACTGGAGCGAGTCAGAGTTTGGCTTCTAGGCTTCACTTTTCCATCCATATCAGACTGGATCGAGTCAGGGTTTGGATTCTAGGCTTCACTTTTCCATCCATATCAGACGGGAGCGAGTCAGGGTTTGGCTTCTAGGCTTCATGTCTCCATCCATGTCAGACTGGAGCGAGTCAGAGTTTGGCTTCTAGGCTTCACTTTTCCATCCATGTCATCCTGGAGCGAGTCAGGGATGGCTTCTAGGCTTCACTTTTCCATCCATGTCAGACTGGAGCAGTCATGTTTTGGCTTCTAGGCTTCACTTTTCCATCCATGTCAGTCTGGAGCGAGTCAGGGTTTGGCTTCTAGGCTTCACTTTTCCATCCATGTCAGTCTGGAGCGAGTCAGGGTTTGGCTTCTAGGCTTCAGTTTTTCATCCATATCAGACTGGAGCGAGTCAGGGTTTAGCTTCTAGGCTTCAGTTTTCCATCCATGTCAGTCTGGAGCGAGTCAGGGTTTGGCTTCTAGGCTTCACGTTTCCATCCATGTCAGACTGGAGCAGTCATGTTTTGGCTTCTAGGCTTCATGTTTCCATCCATGTCAGACTGGAGCGAGTCAGAGTTTGGCCTCTAGGCTTCACTTTTCCATCCATATCAGACTGGAGCGAGTCAGGGTTTGGCTTCTAGGCTTCACTTTTCCATCCATATCAGACTGGAGCGAGTCAGGGTTTGGATTCTAGGCTTCACTTTTCCATCCATATCAGACGGGAGCGAGTCAGGGTTTGGCTTCTAGGCTTCATGTTTCCATCCATGTAAGACTGGAGCGAGTCAGGGTTTGGCTTCTAGGCTTCATTTTTCCAACCATTTCAGACTGGAGCGAGTCAGGGTTTGGCTTCTAGTCTTCACTTTTCCATCCATATCAGACTGGAGCGAGTCAGGGTTTGGCTTCTAGGCTTGATGTTTCCATCCATATCAGACTGGAGCGAGTCAGGGTTTGGCTTCTAGGCTTCAGTTTTCCATCCATATCAGAATGGAGCGAGTCAGGGTTTGGCTTCTAGGCTTCACTTTCCCATCCATATCAGAATGGAGCGAGTCAGGGTTTGGCTTCTAGGCTCCAATTTTCCATCCATGTCAGACTGGAACGAGTCAGGGTTTGGCTTGTAGGCTTCACGTTTCCATCCATGTCAGTCTGGAGCGAGTAAGGGTTTGGCTTCTAGGCTTCAGTTTTCCATCCATATCAGACTGGAGCGAGTCAGGGTTTGGCTTCTAGGCTTCACTTTTCCATCCATATCAGACTGGAGCGAGTCAGGGTTTGGCTTCTAGGCTTCACTTTTCCATCCATATCAGAATGGAGCGAGTCAGGGTTTGGCTTCTAGGCTTCACTTTTCCATCCATATCAGACTGGAGCGAGTCAGGGTTTGGCTTCTAGGCTTCATGTTTAAATCCATGTCAGACTAGAGCGAGTCAGGGTTTGGCTTCTAGGCTTCATTTTTCCATCCATATCAGACTGGAGCGAGTCAGGGTTTGGCTTCTAGGCTTCACTTTTCCATCCATATCAGACTGGAGCGATTCAGGATTTGGCTTCTAGGCTTCACGTTTCCATCCATATCAGACTGGAGTGATTCAGGGTTTTGCTTCTAGGCTTCACTTTTCCATCCATATCAGACTGGAGCAAATCAGGGTTTGGATTCTAGGCTTCACTTTTCCATCCATGTAAGACTGTAGCAGTCAGGGTTTGGCTTCTAGGCTTCACTTTTCCATCCATGTCAGACTGGAGCGAGTCAGGGATGGCTTCTAGGCTTCACTTTTCCATCCATGTCAGACTGGAGCAGTCATGTTTTGGCTTCTAGGCTTCACTTTTCCATCCATGTCAGTCTGGAGCGAGTCAGGGTTTGGCTTCTAGGCTTCACTTTTCCATCCATGTCAGTCTGGAGCGAGTCAGGGTTTGGCTTCTAGGCTTCAGTTTTTCATCCATATCAGACTGGAGCGAGTCAGGGTTTAGCTTCTAGGCTTCAGTTTTCCATCCATGTCAGTCTGGAGCGAGTCAGGGTTTGGCTTCTAGGCTTCACGTTTCCATCCATGTCAGACTGGAGCAGTCATGTTTTGGCTTCTAGGCTTCATGTTTCCATCCATGTCAGACTGGAGCGAGTCAGAGTTTGGCCTCTAGGCTTCACTTTTCCATCCATATCAGACTGGAGCGAGTCAGGGTTTGGCTTCTAGGCTTCACTTTTCCATCCATATCAGACTGGAGCGAGTCAGGGTTTGGATTCTAGGCTTCACTTTTCCATCCATATCAGACGGGAGCGAGTCAGGGTTTGGCTTCTAGGCTTCATGTTTCCATCCATGTAAGACTGGAGCGAGTCAGGGTTTGGCTTCTAGGCTTCATTTTTCCAACCATTTCAGACTGGAGCGAGTCAGGGTTTGGCTTCTAGTCTTCACTTTTCCATCCATATCAGACTGGAGCGAGTCAGGGTTTGGCTTCTAGGCTTGATGTTTCCATCCATATCAGTCTGGAGCGAGTCAGGGTTTGGCTTCTAGGCTTCATGTTTCCATCCATGTCAGACTGGAGCAGTCATGTTTTGCCTTCTAGGCTTCATGTTTCCATCCATATCAGACGGGAGCGAGTCAGGGTTTGGCTTCTAGGCTTCATGTTTCTATCCATGTCAGACTGGAGCGAGTCAGGGTTTGGCTTCTAGGCTTCATTTTTCTATCCATATCAGACTGGAGTGAGTCAGGGTTTGGCTTCTAGGCTTCACTTTTCCATCCATATCAGATTAGAGCGAGTCAGGGTTTGGCTTCTAGACTTCATGTTTCCATCCATATCAGACTGGAACGAGTCAGGGTTTGGCTTCTAGGCTTCAGTTTTCCATCCATATCAGACTGGAGAGAGTCAGGGTTTGGCTTCTAGGCTTCACTTTTCCATCCATATCAGACTGGAGCGAGTCAGGGTTTGGCTTCTAGGCTTCACTTTTCCATGCATGTCAGTCTGGAGCGAGTCAGGGTTTGGCTTCTAGGCTTCAGTTTTCCATCCATATCAGAATGGAGCGAGTCAGGGTTTGCCTTCTAGGCTTCAGTTTTCCATCCATGTCAGTCTGGAGTGAGTCAGGGTTTGGCTTCTAGGCTTCATGTTTCCATCCATGTCAGACTGGAGCAGTCATGTTTTGGCTTCTAGGCTTCATGTTTCCATTCATGTCAGACTGGAGCGAGTCAGAGTTTGGCTTCTAGGCTTCACTTTTCCATCCATTTCAGACTGGATCGAGTCAGGGTTTGGATTCTAGGCTTCACTTTTCCATCCATATCAGACGGGAGCGAGCCAGGGTTTGGCTTCTAGGCTTTATGTTTCCATCCATGTAAGACTGGAGCGAGTCAGGGTTTGGCTTCTAGGCTTCATTTTTCCAACCATTTCAGACTGGAGCGAGTCAGGGTTTGGCTTCTAGTCTTCACTTTTCCATCCATATCAGACTGGAGCGAGTCAGGGTTTGGCTTCTAGGCTTGATGTTTCCATCCATATCAGACTGGAGCGAGTCAGGGTTTGGCTTCTAGGCTTCAGTTTTCCATCCATATCAGAATGGAGCGAGTCAGGGTTTGGCTTCTAGGCTTCACTTTCCCATCCATATCAGAATGGAGCGAGTCAGGGTTTGGCTTCTAGGCTCCAATTTTCCATCCATGTCAGACTGGAGCGAGTCAGGGTTTGGCTTGTAGGCTTCACGTTTCCATCCATGTCAGTCTGGAGCGAGTAAGGGTTTGGCTTCTAGGCTTCAGTTTTCCATCCATATCAGACTGGAGCGAGTCAGGGTTTGGCTTCTAGGCTTCACTTTTCCATCCATATCAGACTGGAGCGAGTCAGGGTTTGGCTTCTAGGCTTCACTTTTCCATCCATATCAGAATGGAGCGAGTCAGGGTTTGGCTTCTAGGCTTCACTTTTCCATCCATATCAGACTGGAGCGAGTCAGGGTTTGGCTTCTAGGCTTCATGTTTCCATCCATGTCAGACTAGAGCGAGTCAGGGTTTGGCTTCTAGGCTTCATTTTTCCATCCATATCAGACTGGAGCGAGTCAGGGTTTGGCTTCTAGGCTTCACTTTTCCATCCATATCAGACTGGAGCGATTCAGGATTTGGCTTCTAGGCTTCACGTTTCCATCCATATCAGACTGGAGTGATTCAGGGTTTTGCTTCTAGGCTTCACTTTTCCATCCATATCAGACTGGAGCAAATCAGGGTTTGGATTCTAGGCTTCACTTTTCCATCCATGTAAGACTGTAGCAGTCAGGGTTTGGCTTCTAGGCTTCACTTTTCCATCCATGTCAGACTGGAGCGAGTCAGGGATGGCTTCTAGGCTTCACTTTTCCATCCATGTCAGACTGGAGCAGTCATGTTTTGGCTTCTAGGCTTCACTTTTCCATCCATGTCAGACTGGAGCAGTCATGTTTTGGCTTCTAGGCTTCATGTCTCCATCCATGTCAGACTGTAGCAGTCATGTTTTGGCTTCTAGGCTTCATTTTTCCATCCATATCAGACTGGAGCAGTCATGTTTTGGCTTCTAGGCTTCATGTTTCCATCCATGTCAGACTGTAGCAGTCATGTTTTGGCTTCCTGGCTTCATGTTTCCATCCATGTCAGACTGTAGCAGTCATGTTTTGGCTTCTAGGCTTCATTATTCCATCTATGTCAGACTGGAGCAGTCAGGGTTTGGCTTTTAGGCTTCATTTTTCCATCTATGTCAGACTGGAGCAGTCAGGGTTTGGCTTCTCAACTTCATTTTTCCATCCATGTCAGACTGGAGGAGTCAGGGTTGGCTTCTAGGCTTCACTTTCCCATTCATGTCAGACTGGAGCAGTCATGTTTTGGCTTCTAGGCTTCATGTTTCCATCCATGTCAGACTGGAGCGAGTCAGGGTTTGGCTTCTAGGCTTCAGTTTTCCATCCATATCAGACGGGAGCGAGTCAGGGTTTGGCTTCTAGGCTTCATGTTTCTATCCATATCAGACTGGAGCGAGTCAGGGTTTGGCTTCTAGGCTTCATGTTTCTATCCATGTCAGACTGGAGCGAGTCAGGGTTTGGCTTCTAGGCTTCATTTTTCTATCCATATCAGACTGGAGTGAGTCAGGGTTTGGCTTCTAGGCTTCACTTTTCCATCCATATCAGATTGGAGCGAGTCAGGGTTTGGCTTCTAGACTTCATGTTTCCATCCATATCAGACTGGAACGAGTCAGGGTTTGGCTTCTAGGCTTCAGTTTTCCATCCATATCAGACTGGAGAGAGTCAGGGTTTGACTTCTAGGCTTCACTTTTCCATCCATATCAGACTGGAGCGAGTCAGGGTTTGGCTTCTAGGCTTCACTTTTCCATCCATGTCAGTCTGGAGCGAGTCAGGGTTTGGCTTCTAGGCTTCAGTTTTCCATCCATATCAGACTGGAGCGAGTCAGGGTTTGGCTTCTAGGCTTCAGTTTTCCATCCATGTCAGTCTGGAGCGAGTCAGGGTTTGGCTTCTAGGCTTCATGTTTCCATCCATGTCAGACTGGAGCAGTCATGTTTTGGCTTCTAGGCTTCATGTTTCCATCCATGTCAGACTGGAGCGAGTCAGAGTTTGGCTTCTAGGCTTCATTTTTCCATCTATGTCAGACTGGAGCAGTCAGGGTTTGGCTTCTCAACTTCATTTTTCCATCCATGTCAGACTGGAGGAGTCCGGGTTGGCTTCTAGGCTTCACTTTCCCATTCATGTCAGACTGGAGCAGTCATGTTTTGGCTTCTAGGCTTCATGTCTCCATCCATGTCAGACTGTAGCAGTCATGTTGTGGCTTCTAGGCTTCATTTTTCCATCCATATCAGACTGGAGCAGTAATGTTTTGGCTTCTAGGCTTCATGTTTCCATCCATGTCAGACTGTAGCAGTCATGTGTTGGCTTCTAGGCTTCATTATTCCATCCATGTCTGACTGGAGCAGTCATGTTTTGGCTTCCTGGCTTCATGTTTCCATCCATGTCAGACTGTAGCAGTCATGTTTTGGCTTCTAGGCTTCATTATTCCATCTATGTCAGACTAGAGCAGTCAGGGTTTGTCTTCTAGGCTTCATTTTTCCATCTATGTCAGACTGGAGCAGTCAGGGTTTGGCTTCTCAACTTCATTTTTCCATCCATGTCAGACTGGAACGAGTCAGGGTTTGGCTTCTAGGCTTCAGTTTTCCATCCATATCAGACTGGAGAGAGTCAGGGTTTGACTTCTAGGCTTCACTTTTCCATCCATATCAGACTGGAGCGAGTCAGGGTTTGGCTTCTAGGCTTCACTTTTCCATCCATGTCAGTCTGGAGCGAGTCAGGGTTTGGCTTCTAGGCTTCAGTTTTCCATCCATATCAGACTGGAGCGAGTCAGGGTTTGGCTTCTAGGCTTCAGTTTTCCATCCATGTCAGTATGGAGCGAGTCAGGGATTGGCTTCTAGGCTTCATGTTTCCATCCGTGTCAGACTGGAGCAGTCATGTTTTGGCTTCTAGGCTTCATGTTTCCATCCATGTCAGACTGGAGCGAGTCAGAGTTTGGCTTCTAGGCTTCACTTTTCCATCCATATCAGACTCGAGCGAGTCAGGGTTTGGATTCTAGGCTTCACTTTTCCATCCATATCAGACGGGAGCGAGTCAGGGTTTGGCTTCTAGGCTTCATGTTTCCATCCATGTAAGACTGGAGCGAGTCAGGGTTTGGCTTCTAGGCTTCATTTTTCCAACCATTTCAGACTGGAGCGAGTTAGGGTTTGGCTTCTAGACTTGATGTTTCCATTTATATCAGACTGGAGCGAGTTAGGGTTTGGCTTCTAGGCTTCAGTTTTCCATCCATATCAGAATGGAGTGAGACAGGGTTTGGCTTCTAGGCTTCACTTTCCCATCCATATCAGAATGGAGCGAGTCAGGGTTTGGCTTCTAGGCTTCAATTTTCCATCCATGTCAGACTGGAGCGAGTCAGGGTTTGGCTTCTAGGCTTCACGTTTCCATCCATGTCAGTCTGGAGCGAGTAAGGGTTTGGCTTCTAGGCTTCAGTTTTCCATCCATATCAGACTGGAGCGAATCAGGGTTTGGCTTCTAGGCTTCATGTTTCCATCCATGTCAGACTAGAGTGAGTCAGGGTTTGGCTTCTAGGCTTCATGTTTCTATCCATATCAGACGGGAGCGAGTCAGGGTTTGGCTTCTAGGCTTCATGTTTCTATCCATGTCAGACTGGAGCGAGTCAGGGTTTGGCTTCTAGGCTTAATTTTTCTATCCATATCAGACTGGAGTGAGTCAGGGTTTGGCTTCTAGGCTTCACTTTTCCATCCATATCAGACTGGAGCGAGTCAGGGTTTGGCTTCTAGGCTTCATGTTTCCATCCATATCAGACTGGAGCGAGTCAGGGTTTGGGTTCTAGGCTTCAGTTTTCCATCCATATCAGAATGGAGCGAGTAAGGGTTTGGCTTCTAGGCTTCACTTTTCCATCCATATCAGAATGGAGCGAGTCAGGGTTTGGCTTCTAGGCTTCAGTTTTCCATCCATATCAGACGGGAGCGAGTCAGGGTTTGGCTTCTAGGCTTCATGTTTCTATCCATGTCAGACTGGAGCGAGTCAGGGTTTGGCTTCTAGGCTTCATTTTTATATCCATATCAGACTGGAGTGAGTCAGGGTTTGGCTTCTAGGCTTCACTTTTCCATCCATATCAGATTGGAGCGAGTCAGGGTTTGGCTTCTAGACTTCATGTTTCCATCCATATCAGACTGGAACGAGTCAGGGTTTGGCTTCTAGGCTTCAGTTTTCCATCCATATCAGACTGGAGAGAGTCAGGGTCTGGCTTCTAGGC
>NC_090933.1:1376233468-1376235968 GCF_040938575.1 Ambystoma mexicanum | reverse complement strand
GGGTAAAGAGGGAGAGAGAGAGAGGTAGAGAGAAGAAAGGGGTAAAGAGGGAGAGAGAGAGAGCAAGAGAGAGCGAGAGAGAAAGGGGTAAAGAGGCGAGAGAGAAAAATAGAGGGGAGATGGAGAGAGAGAGAGAGAAAGGGGTAAAGAGGGAGAGAGAGAAAGAGACGGAGCTGAGAGAAAGAGCAAAGAAAAGGGTAAAGAGGGAGAGAGAGAAAGAGAGAGAGAGAGAGAGAGAGGAGAGAGAGGAGGGGGGAGAGAAAGGGGTAGAGAGGGAGAGAGAGAAAGAGAGAGGAGAGGGAGAGGGAGGGAGAGAGAGAGAGATAGGGGTAAAGAGGGAGAGGGAGAGAGAGATAGAAAGGGGAAAGAGGGAGGGGGAGAGAGTGTAAGGGGTAAAGAAGGAGGTGGGAGTGTGAGAGAAAGAGAGAGAGAAAGGCGAGAGGGAGAGAGAGAAAGAGAGCAGGAGGAGGTCAGAGAGAGAAAGGGGTAAGAGGGAGAGAGAGAAAGAGACGGAGCGTGAGAGAAAGAGCAAAGAAAAGGGTAAAGAGGGAGAGAGAGAAAGAGAGAGAGAGAGAGAGAGAGAGAGAGAGAGAGAGAGGGGGGGAGAGAAAGGGGTAGAGAGGGAGAGAGAGAAAGAGAGCAGGAGAGGGAGAGGGAGGGAGAGAGAGAGAGAAAGGGGTAAAGAGGGGAGGGAGAGAGAGATAGAAAGGGGTAAAGAGGGAGGGGGAGAGAGAGAAAGGGGTAAAGAAGGAGAGGGAGTGTGAGAGAAAGAGAGAGAGAAAGGGGCGAAGAGGGAGAGAGAGAAAGAGAGCAGGAGAGAGTCAGAGAGAGAAAGGGGTAAAGAGGGAGAGAGAGAAAGAGACGGAGCGTGAGAGAAAGAGCAAAGAAAAGGGTAAAGAGGGAGAGAGAGAAGAGAGAGAGAGAGAGAGAGAGAGAGAGAGAGGGGGGGAGAGAAAGGGGTAGAGAGGGAGAGAGAGAAAGAGAGCAGGAGAGGGAGAGGGAGGAGAGAGAGAGAGAAAGGGTAAAGAGGGAGAGGGAGAGAGAGATAGAAAGGGGTAAAGAGGGAGGGGAGAGAGAGAAAGGGGTAAAAGAAGGAGAGGGAGTGTGAGAGAAAGAGAGAGAGAAAGGGGCGAAGAGGGAGAGAGAGAAAGAGAGCAGGAGAGAGTCAGAGAGAGAAAGGGGTAAAGAGGGAGAGAGAGAAAGAGACGGAGCGTGAGAGAAAGAGCAAAGAAAAGGGTAAAGAGGGAGAGAGAGAAAGAGAGAGAGAGAGAGAGAGAGAGAGAGGGGGGAGAGAAAGGGGTAGAGAGGGAGAGAGAGAAAGAGAGCAGGAGAGGGAGAGGGAGGGAGAGAGAGAGAGAAAGGGGTAAAGAGGGAGAGGGAGAGAGAGATAGAAAGGGGTAAAGAGGGAGGGGAGAGAGAGAAAGGGGTAAAGAAGGAGAGGGAGTGTGAGAGAAAGAGAGAGAGAAAGGGGCGAAGAGGGAGAGAGAAAGAGAGCAGGAGAGAGTCAGAGAGAGAAAGGGGTAAAGAGGGAGAGAGAGAAAGAGACGGAGCGTGAGAGAAAGAGCAAAGAAAAGGGTAAGAGGGGAGAGAGAGAAAGAGAGAGAGAGAGAGAGAGAGAGAGAGAGAGAGGGGGGAGAGAAAGGGGTAGAGAGGGAGAGAGAGAAAGAGAGCAGGAGAGGGAGAGGGAGGAGAGAGAGAGAGAGAAAGGGGTAAAGAGGGAGAGGGAGAGAGAGATAGAAAGGGTAAAGAGGGAGGGGAGAGAGAGAAAGGGGTAAAGAAGGAGAGGGAGTGTGAGAGAAAGAGAGAGAAAGGGGCGAAGAGGGAGAGAGAGAAAGAGAGCAGGAGAGAGTCAGAGAGAGAAAGGGGTAAAGAGGGAGAGAGAGAAGAGAAGGAGCGTGAGAGAAAGAGCAAAGAAAAGGGTAAAGAGGGAGAGAGAGAAAGAGAGAGAGAGAGAGAGAGAGAGAGAGAGAGAGAGGGAGGGAGAGAGAGAGGAAGGGTAGAGAGAGAGAGAGAGAGAGCAGAGGAGAGGAGGAGAGAGAGAGAGAAAGGGTAAAGAGGGAGAGGGAGAGAGAGATAGAAAGGGGTAAAGAAGGAGAGGGAGTGTGAGAGAAGAGAGAGAGAAAGGGGCGAAGAGGGAGAGAGAGAAAGAGAGCAGGAGAGAGTCAGAGAGAGAAAGGGGTAAAGAGGGAGAGAGAGAAGTGAGAGGGGTAGAGAGAGAAAGAGAGAAAGGGGTAAAGAGGGAAAGAGAATGAGAGGGGCAGAGAGAGAAAGAGAGAAAGGGGTAAAGAGGGAGAGAGAGAAAGAGAGCAAGAGAGGGAGGGAGAGAGAAAGAGAAAGGGGTAAAGAGGGAGAGAGAGAGAGGGTAGAGAGAGAAAGGGGTAAAGAGGAGAGAGAGAGAGCAGAGAGAGAGCGAGAGAGAAGGGGTAAAGAGGGCGAGAGAGAAAAATAGAGGGGGGAGAGGGAGAGAGAGAGGGAAAGGGTAAAGAGGGAGTGAGAGAAA
>NC_090933.1:1376153820-1376233268 GCF_040938575.1 Ambystoma mexicanum | reverse complement strand
GGGGGAGAGAAAGGGGTAGAGAGGGAGAGAGAGAAAGAGAGCAGGAGAGGGAGAGGGAGGGAGAGAGAGAGAGAAAGGGGTAAAGAGGGAAAGAGAATGAGAGGGGCAGAGAGAGAAAGGGGTAAAGAGGGAGAGAGAGAGAGCAAGAGAGAGGGCGAGAGAGAAAAATAGAGGGGGAGAGGGAGAGAGAGAGAAAGGGGTAAAGACGGAGAGAGAGAAAGAGAGCGGGAGAGAGTGAGAGAGAGAGAAAGGGGTAAAGAGGGAGAGAGAGAGGTAGAGAGAGAAAGGGGTAAAGAGGGAGAGAGAGAGCAAGAGAGAGAGCGAGAGAGAAAGGGGTAAAGAGGGCGAGAGAAAAAAATAGAGGGGGAGATGGAGAGAGAGAGAGAGAAAGGGGTAAAGAGGGAGAGAGAGAAAGAGACAGAGCGTGAGAGAAAGAGCAAAGAAAAGGGTAAAGAGGGAGAGAGAGAGAGGGAGAGAAAGGGTAGAGAGGGAGAGAGAGAAAGAGAGCAGGAGAGGGAGGGAGAGAGAGAGAAAGGGGTAAAGAGGGAGAGGGAGAGAGAAAGGGGTAAAGAGGGAGGGGGAGAGAGAGAAAGGGGGTAAAGAAGGAGAGGGAGCATAGAGAAAGAGAGAGAGAAAGGGGCGAAGAGGGAGAGAGAGAGGTAGAGAGAGAAAGGGTAAAGAGGGAGAGAGAGAGCAAGAGAGAGAGCGAGAGAGAAAGGGGTAAAGAGGGCGAGAGAAAAAAATAGAGGGGAGATGGAGAGAGAGAGAGAAAGGGGTAAAGAGGGAGAGAGAGAAAGAGACAGAGTGAGAGAGAAAAGAGCAAAGGGAAAGAGGGAAGAGAGAGAGAGAGAGAGAGGAGAGAAAGGGAGAGAGGGGAGGAAGAGAGAGAGGGAGAGAGAGGAGAGAAAGAGGGGAAGAGGGAGAGGGAGAGAAAGGGGTAAGAGGGAGGGGGAGAGAGAGAAAGGGGTAAAGAAGGAGAGGGAGGAGAGGAAGAGAGAGAGAAAGGGCGAAGAGAGAGAGAGAGAGAGAGGAAGAGGGAGGGGAGAGGGGAGGGAGGGGAAAGGAGAAGAGAGAGAGGGGAGGAAAGAGAAAGGGGTAAAGATGGAGAGGGAGAGAGAGAGAGAAAGGGAAAGAGGGAGAGAGAAGAGAAGTGGAGGAGAGAGAGAAAGGGGTGAAGAGGGAGAGGAGAGGAGAGAGAGGAGAGAGAAGGCAAAGAGGAGAGAGAGAGAGAGAGGGAAGGGGAGAAGAAGGGAGAGGGAGAGAGAGAGGAAAGGGGTAAGAGAGGAGAGAGAAAAAGAGAGGGAGGGCGGTTAGAGAAAGAGAGAGAGTGAAAGGGGCGAAGAGGGAGAGAGAGGGGGGAAGAGAGAAAAGAAGGAGGGCGAGAGAGCAAGAAAGGGATAAAGGGGAGAGATAGAGGGAGAGAGAGAAAGGGGTAGAGAGGACGAGAGAGAGGGGGTAAAGAGGGAGAGAGCGAGAGCGAGGTAGAAAGAGCGCGAGAGAGAAAGGGTGTAAAGATAGACTGAGGGGGAGGAGAGAGCGAGAGAAAGATAAGAGAGAGAGTAACCGAGACAGTGAGAGAGAGAAGATTGATCGGTGTGTGCGTGGGGGAATGGATTTGGAGTTGGCGTGGGTCCCCAGTCACAGTGGCATTTTGGGAAATGAGTTGGTGGATCTGGCGGATCTGGCGGCGGGTGAGGGTATGAGGAGGGGAGCGGTTGATGTGAGGTTGCCTTTGAGTGTGGATGAGGTGAAGGCTGTGGTGGTGAGACGGGTCATGGATGAGTGGCAGGAGAGGTGGGCGAGTCGGGTGAAGGGCAGGTGAATGTTTGGTGTTCGTGGGAAAGTGTCGGTGAAGGTGGATGCGGGGAGTCTGGAATGGAGGAGTGGGGAGGAGGTGATGCTGAATCGGTTGAGGATAGGGCATGTGGGGCTGAATGCCTGTCTGTATTGAGTGGGGAAGTGTGTGTCGAGGGACTATGCGGTGTGTGGGGTGCCTGAGACTGTGGGACATTTTTTGCTTAGGTGTGAGAGACATGTTGAGGAGAAAGAATTGATGAGGGTTCGGTTATCTGCGCTGGGTGTGGCTGAGCTGAGTGGGAAGGCTTTGCTGGGAAGTGACGGGGTGAGAGGCAGGAGGAGGAACAGTGTGATATTGGATTTTGTGATGCAGACAGGGCGGTGGGAGGAGTTGTGAGTTTGTGTGAGCTAAGTATTGATTGGTGGAATTGGTGCACATTATCTGATAATTAAGAAGAAGAAGAAGGAGAACCGTCAGACAGGGAAGGAGGGGGGACAGGAGGCTTCACGGAATCGAGGACTTCAAGGCGCTGCAGGAGGCGTTTCTATTCGCAGCCAAGGTTTCCAGAGGGCAGCAAATAACATGGAAAGTGCGCGTCGTCCTGTAGGCGCAGGTGAGTGCTTTGAGTGTGTGTCATGCAATCTTTGTATTTGCAGTAAAAGGAACGCTCTCCGCGCTGCAAACGTGCGGGGCCTCTGCACAGCAGGGCAGCACATCTGGCCAGCGGCTGCACAGGCGATAGTAACACCCACACCTGTAGCATTGTATGAGAAGTATTAGTTGAAGTACCTTCAAGTAATAAACTCTGCCCCCCCCGCACCCCGCCTTACACGGGTTATCACGCACATTATATGTCGTGGTCATAAACTCTATGTAAATTATGCACAATCTCAAAACCCTTCAACGGGGGAAGGGCGGAGGCAAAGAACAGCAACATATAACCCCCCCCCCCCCCCCCCCCCACCGCCCTCCCATCCCCGCCCCCCATGATAGCCAATGGAACCCGGAAAGGTCGCAAATAACGATTCCAAAATATCTGGAAAATATCTGGCTGGGGAAGTATACATGTGAACGAGTGATAACACGTGTGGTGTGGGCAAGGTGGTGACCCCCCCCCCCTCCCCGCTCCCCACAGAGCTGGAAGCAATGGAGACATGAGCCCTGCACTGTCCTGAAGGGGGCTGCCCCTTACTTTGCTGGGGACCGCTGCCCATCACACTCAACAACAGTCACAATTCAGACTCCGAACTCTTCTGCATTCTGAGCAATGCAGTCACTCACCACAGCAGCAAGTCCTGCACAGTCCCTGGACATTGCTACCGTGTGTAGCTGCTGGGAGTACGTCAAGGCAGTGTGTGCCGCCAGATGGATGGATGTTGGGGTGCTGTGGATGCTTGGATGCGCGTGCATGAAAGGAGTGCATGGAATGTGATGGGTGCAGGTGAGATTGCCAGGGTTGTGTTTTGGGATTGTGTTTGTGTAGGCGATATTCGCCCTTCCTCTAAGCACAGTTTGGGCTGTAGTGATGTCACGAAGTCTGTGTAATTGGGATGAGGGTCTTTTCATTAAAACATGAATACATGAATATTTCCACTATAAGCAGATGCTTTCAAATTGCCCTGCTTTACCCAGGGCTGTGTGGAAGACATGTGCATTCCAGACTGGGGGGCTTCCTTTATGTGGGGGGAATTATAAACAACACCGAGCTTTTCTAACCAAAGGGGAGAGCGGCACCCAGCAAGCAACGATTGCAAACAGGCTGTGCGGTTGTGTTAAGAATGAAATGTGTGTGCGAGTTTCTTTCCGTGTTTGTGTGGCGGGGGTCATGAGAATATGTATCCGCGCAGTAACGCTACTCCTGTTGGGGTTCGCTGCATGCATGCAGCTCAGCCCTAATCTTTCCAGGGCCACTGGGGTCTTGTTTGTGCTCCTCTCCTCAAAGTTCACACTAAGCCTGTGTTAGATAACCTAAATAAACGTGCGTCACCGCAGCCGTACGTAGACCCCCCCATCCCCCCAACCTGCACCCATTTCCCTAGCTGGCTTGCCAATAGCAAAGCACACACACGGTTACAGAGTGCATATTAGCGCATTGCCATAGCAGCGTGTTACTAAGAAACACCACCCACAGCAGACTTTCTACCAAGATGGGGGTCAAGGGCTGAGTCTGCTATCCTGTAATTCGGAGCAATATTCCTGCATGTACCCACAAATGCGGTAACCGCCTGAGCTATAGGCAAACCTGAAAAGTGTTCCGCCGCCACAGAGGCAAGTATTGCCAGACGCCTGTCTTTCTTATTTCCAGCTGGTGGGCGACCCTGTCGCCTGTCACTCTTTCCCACCTCGCTCCTCTCTGCAAGCCCAAGCTGACGTCACGAATTTCTGGGGAATAGCTAACGTTTCACCATTTATTTATTATTAGCATTGCTCGACTTAATTCCTTTTTAGTACAACCAATACACCTGCACTATTGTTTAGTAATGTTGTTCAAAAGCCCCGCCCCATTCACCCCGATTGGAACATACAGTTACCATGCCAACACCCCGTGCTGCTGTGGCCTGTCCTAGCAGTGACCGTGACATGCTTCCCCAACCTGCAGGCACCAAAGCCACGCCCTGCAACCTCAGCACCTACTGTGTGCATTACAGCTCCACAATGTCACTGCGATGAGTGCTGACACAATGAAGGTGTGCATTCCCTCCAGTGAGTGTAACAGCTGTCTGACTGAGCAAGTAGGTTCATGCTAGTATTGACATGTCTTCTATGCTGTACAAAACAAACCTTAAGCACAGTAACACAATTAATTACAATTAATTCTTATGTAAAAACACATTGCTCTATCATTTATAATGGAACAAACTAAACATTAACATATCTCTTAAGCAATAACCCAGAAGCACGAGGGAATCATAAAATTCATAGATAAAAACTCAACTTAAAAATTCAAGACAGTGAAGGCGCCCATTCCCAAAATACAGATCCCAAACTCAGAATAAAAGGACGCCCCCCTGTAGGTAATGAGACCGGGAGATAGATTGCGAGTTGAACAAAGTTTATATCAATATAGTTGTGCAGGCAAAGAACTCTGCTGCCCAGAGAGTGCTCTGCTAAACATTACACAGGCAGCAGCACATTATAAGAACAAGATTCGGCATTGATGACATCATATTACAAATACACAACTCTGCAATATCATTGGGCTACATTCTCAGCACTATATAGAAATGTAGGCGCTGACCGCATAGGATTAGCTGTGGCTTGTGTGTCACTCCGGCAGCACGTGGGTCAGCTGGGCTCATCTCCACAGGGTGAAGGTCGAACTTTGTTCACAAGATGTCATTCTTCGAGCTCATCTAAACTACACAATTACCACTGGCATGCAAAGAATAATGTTAGACATGGGTCATTATTTAAATGGAGAAAGCTATAAAATGTGAATCGATATATGTGCATTCTGACCCATGATTTTATGTTGGCACGGGATCCTTGGGCCTTCGTCTCAGATGTCTTATGATCAATACGTTTATTTGTAATCTGTTCCCCCTGGTGCCTCACGATTCAAACGAGTGGCTGGATGGGTGTCGGTTTTACAGTAGGATATATGGTCAGACTGGATTAGGTATATGATGGGCATTTGAGGGAGGTCCAGAGGGGAAAGGTTGTCCGGCAGTTACTTCAAAGTGGGAGACAGAGGCATGTGGGCAAATGGTCTGTAAGCTGCAACTGCTAAAGGTGGGGTCGAGGGGGCACAGGCAGGTTTGTGGAAACGGATGGACGCACAGGCCAGAGCTTGCTCTGGTCACACATAGGGCAATACGCTCAGAGGAAGAAAGAAGGATACTGAGTATTTGCAAAAATACATGCCCAAGCGCTTCCATGAGAAATGGGTCTGAGCTTAGCTGCCAGGAGGTGGAGGAGGGGGTTGGCCGGGCTCGCTGTGCACAGTGCTGGGCAGAGGGAGAGATGGCTTTTGAGAAATCATGACAGGGCCTAGAAAAAGATAGCATTTCAGAGTTGCACAAAATGGAGTCTGTAGGTCTCACCAAATGGCTTTGTTTATTGTCTTTTTGTGATTATGCTAATGCCGAATTAGTAGAATCAAAGCGCGCGCTCCGAGGAAGTGGTCTGGAAGTGTGCTGTCTGCTGTGCTGTGAAACGCTGTTTACCGACTTGGATCCTTGACACTGCCTTACCTCTGCATGGACTATGAACCACGCCCCTTTTCTGAAAAACTCTTAAATTGACCCACGCGCGCACTCCTGCGCGCGACCTCCGAGGAAGTGGGCTGTATGCTGTGCTGTGAAACGCTGTTTACCGAATTGGATCCTTGACACTGCCTTACCTCTGCATGGACTATGAGTATGGACCTTACAACTCTTGCAATATAATTTATAAGCTAAGTACGCATTATAGGCTCTAAAAATATTCTTCTTACTTGTCTTTTACTTAGGCCACGCCCCTTTTCTGAAAAACTCTTAAATTGACCCGCTCGCGCGCTCCGAGGAAGTGGTCTGGAAGTGGGCTGTCTGCTGTCATCTGCTCGCAGCACAGCAGCTCACACCGAACGCATCCTATTTCATATCGGGCCACAGCGGGTTTAGAAATCAAGCCGCTTTTGGAGTTCCGTAATACCAAGAGATATATTTATATCTAGATGTATATCTAAATCATGTGAGTAAAAGGCTCTCATAATATTATCTGGTTCAATGTGGAGTTCACATTGTCTTTCCTAATGGGAAGAGCGTTTTAGGAAGGCTTTTTGTAAACTTATAGAATTAATTGGTGCTCTTCACTGTCAAACTCCGGGTACTTTTTGTGTGTGCATGTGTAGCACGTGAATGCAGACAAATATATGAGTTTACGTTGCCTTTCCTAATGAGAAGAGCGTTTTAGGAAGGCCTACGTAAACACATTGATTTGGGGGTGCTTTTCACTGCTAAATTCAGGGTATTGTATGTGTGGCAAGTTACATACCCCATGTGAGGCTGCTAAAAAAAATAATATTCTAATTGCGAGTGGAACTTTTGTTTTCCCCAACATTGATATCGTATTAGGGGTAAACCAGTATTCCTTGAGGATGGATGTAAAAGACTCCAAGGATCCTAAAGGGGTAGGGGCCTCAGAAAAATGGGAATTGAGTGGTATTGATTTTCCCCCACTCCCAATTGCATTGGAATCCTCAGTAAAGGATCCCCGTGAGTCACTAAAGCAGGCTGACCTGCCCGAGGAGCACAAGCAAACAAGCTTTCTCAGTGTTCAAGACACACTAATAAGACCCTGAACTCTAAATTTGGTTGACACCTTGCCCTCCACCCCGCAGTTGGACACGTCTTTATTAGCCTCGGTAGTATCTGCGGAGTTGGATCGAAGAGTAAGATTACCCACAGGGCCGTCAACACACGTAAGGGCATGGGGCGGGGGTGCTCGTCAATGTGCACCTCCACAAATCCAGTTTGGGCAGATTGGAGGAGCTCCCCATAGCGTCCACATCTCAACCTCTCGCAGAGGACACAAGAGAAGTGAGGGATATGTTTGGAAGCGGATCCCGGGGGGATTCTAGGCCCGATCTTCATAAATGCTCCAGTCCAACAATTCCTATCGCGCCTCAAAATCATAACTTTGAGGAAACAGCCCATATCCTTGCAGCTGAAGAGTCTAATACCGAAGATTTTGTCCATCTGTTAGAATCCTTTCCGGTCCTAACCAGGATCCTCAATCTCCTGGATAAGGGGCATGAAAGGACACATGGAGAGATTCAGGAACTACGAATCATGATGGTAGAATGCTTGGAAAAAGTAAGTAGGGTGGAAGGGTTTGTGCATGCCCTGAATATATACAAAAAAGATATCCTACCACGACCAGATAAGGAAACCAAGGTGGGGCATAATGTAGGATGCCAAACGAGGGACAATGTCATACAGAATAAGCATCAAAGTAAAAATGTGCAAGAGAGCTCTACTAAAGAATTAAAGGATCTGAAAAAGTTGATTATGATCAACTCGGAGAAAATAAAAAATGTGGGAAACCTTAGAGAAATGGAGCATGTAATTAGAGACTGTAAAGAAACTAATGTATCAGAATTAAGTATTGGAAGTAAACCCGACAGCCCATCTATTCTATTGAGGGTCTTAGAAGAGGAGGTGACGGAGAAGCAGACATTGATACAAACACAAGGCTTAGATCCCAATCAGGGAGAAGATCAACCCTTTGTACGTGTTATTTCACATAGAGAAAAGAAAATGAAGGCAAGAGCTATTAAAAGAAGAGCTAAGAGTGAAAGGATTGCCAACTCAGGATCATCAAAGAAATCACAAAACCAACCCTCCTTAAAAAGAAAATTACGAACATGAACATTAAAGATATTTGCAGTTTATCAGGTGAGGGTGGTACATTAGATTTTACCCAACTTAATGAAGAAAGTAAGTTGGCATTGGATGTAAAGGAAGACTCAGGAAGACACGATCTGGGAAAAGTGGGCACTCACACACAGACAGTAGAAACTGTATGTAAGGTCCATGATGCTGAATATGGAGAAGCCTAAAACACCATATCTGAAGCCGTGAACAATAAGGGGAAAATTGCTACTACTAAACATAAAAATAAAAAAACAGAAACAACTAGAAAAAAAAAGAAGATCCCAAAAAGTCGAATGATATTGGAGCAGAAGGATGTAAAGCGGTAAGGAGTATCCAACAGTTTTTCAGCACAAAAACAAAGGAAACAACGGTTATAGAAAGAGTGCAGGAGACAGGAATGGATAAGATATCACATACGGATGCCTTTAAGGGTTCGGACCCCCTCACTAATCCAACTGAGTAAGAGGGAACTGGAAGCGTGGGAGGGATTGAAATTAAGGAAGCCAGTGAGAATGATTCAACTGTTATTCCCAGTGAAGATATAAAACTACTGGTACAGGAAGCACTTCTCAAAATCCTTCAACAATCATCCAAGCTTGCTCCATCCAAGCTTGCTCTAACCCTCCCTGTGCCAATAGTCCATTTAGAGCATAAATCCTTGCGGGAAGCACCAAAGAGGTACCCTCCTGAAATTGTCACACAAAGTAATGAAGACTATAGTCTACAGGGACTAAATGATCGACCGCATGAAGATGGGTCTAATACTGACATGTCAAATCTAAAACATGAACATCTTTCCACTAAGGCCGCGGCCAGTAACCCTGAGACGAGTATGGAAGGTAGAGGGGAAGGACCACCGATTAATCGAATACAACAGGTGGACAAGGAATTTGACGAACGTATCAGAGAAAAATTTGAACTATGGAATTTAGAGAAGGCCCATGAAAAAGGAAGGGACATCAATCCGGGGCGGGATGTAAAGTTTGAGACCCATGGTGGGAGGGAGTGGGAATCAGATAAGCAAACTAAGCTTGAGGAACAAGATCTTAGGTATCAAGATGCTGGGCAAGAGAACTGGAGAGAATGGAGGGAACCGAAATATGTGGATGACCCTAGTGTCATATTGAATTTTGTATTAAGAATAGGAGGTCCCCCCTCCCTAAATCGAGTCAGAATCCTCTCATTGTTTAACGGAATCCATCGCCTTTCATTGATCTCCTCTGGGGATATTAAGCTTATAGACTATATCCATCCAATGAGATACGATTGTGTCAGGATTGTGTTCCATTCGAGAGCAATTTACGAACTTGTACTCGCAGAAGGAGTGGCTTTGCAAAGATTTGGTTACGATATCGTAAATTTTAGCCTAGATTCGGGAACACAACAGGGTGGGGACTGGACAGGTTATTCCGGCAAGTCAGAAGGGAATAACCAAACAAATGGAGGTTTCAACATAAACATTGAGAAACAGCTCAAAGACATGAATGAGCTTAGAACACTGGCACAATCCCTGAGAGAATCCATAGCCAATATTAAAGGTCTGAAAGACTCCAACTAGAGTATTGTGAAGCTAAATTTCCTATCATGGAACTCTAGGGGGTCCCGTCCTTTAATTTACTCCGTAAACACCTGTTCAGAGCTCGTGAAGAATTATTCCTTTCTGTGCATTCAAGAAACCTGGGCAACTACCGCTACATTCCTAGATGGCTTTACAATTTTTCAGGAGCCCGCTACAAAAAAAACTAAGGGGAGACCGGCGGGGGGACTGATCATTGCTATTAAGAATGATACTAATTTTGAAACAATCAAGAATTTTAGTATAAATAATGGGTGTATAGCCTCACTCATAAATGTGGTTTGGAAGAGTGCACGAATTTATCTGCTAATCATAAATATATATTGGCAACCAGAGCGTGATTTAAAGCAGTTTATTGAATCTATTGATTCAGTAATTCAGGAATGTCAGGATTTAGATAAGGATTTGTACATTGTTATGTGTGGGGATTTTAACTCTGAAATTTGTGTGGAAGAAGAACAATATGTAGGAAGGGTTGGTCGTACGAGAATGGAGCGGGGGGACTCACGTAAGCACCTTCGGGGCCAGCACTGGGCACAATTTAGAGGTGGCTCGGGGCTTCAATGTGTAAATAATCTGCTGGAAAATTCAACGGATAAATCTACCTGGTCAAATGGCATTGACTATATTGTTGTGTGTACAAAGATTTTTCAAAACATACAGGAGTTTAAATTAATGGGCGTTTCTGAGAGTGACCACAAAATGCTGAGAATGGTATTACTAACTGAGGTGGAGGTGGACAGGGTGGACGTACTTGGCTATGACATTCCACTGTCTTTAAATGCCCAACAGAATCGAATTGTATGGCATAAAACAAACATCAATAGAGTTAATATGTTTTTTCAAGAAGATTTTGACAATAGCACGTACACTAAAAAAAAATTGTTATATACCCATAATTCCTTTGGGGGCTATATAGAATCCACAGTAATTGGCAAAGTGGGACTAAACAAATAGGAAAGAACCCCACAAGCACATATTCTCTGAGGAAATGAAAACTCAGTAAAAGTGCTGAATAAGAGTGAATTCTCCCAGTTAAAAAATAGATGGAAGAGGAAAGCGAGGTGTCTACGTGCAAAATTATATCAGGGAGATGCCGAAGACATGTTGGTATCTCTTCGTGATGCTAACACACATAGATTCTGGGCATTAGTAAATAAGGGAGGGACTACGCTAATGAAAGCTCAATTCGTTTGTGTAAATTCTGAAAAATGGGAAGGACATTTTGGCACGCTATATTCTGCTCCAGGGGTGGCTTGGAATCCCTCACTTCAAATGGTCAATGCCATTTGGGATATTCCATTTGATGTGAAAGATATTAAATGTATCATCATTAAAAGCTCCTCTTCGAGGGCCCCTGGTCCAAATTTGCTCTGTAATAGTGTGATGAAGGGAAACGTAAATACATGGGAAAAAATGTTATTCCTCTTATTTAAAGACATTCTGTTTACAAAGACTATCCCCTCAAGTTGGAGAATGTCGTATATTGTACCCATCTATAAAATAGGGGATAGGTCACTTCCATCAAGCTACAGACCCATTGCTCTGCTAGAAGTTGACTCCAAAATGTTTGCAAGTCTCATACTTGTTCATATTCAGAGTTGGATGGACAAGTGTGGGATTTTGTCCCCCAATCAGTTTGGATTTAGAAAAAATGGAGGCACAGACCTAGGTGGTCTTCTAATTAACATCTTACAAAATGCAGCGTGGACCCCAGGAAATCCACCTATTTATATAGCCTCAATTGATCTCACTGCTGCTTTTGATCTAGTGGATAGAACCATTTTGTGGTCCAAACTTGAAAATGTAGGTATGCCCACACCCCTGCTATCTATATTGTATAGTATGCATGAAGATTCTAGACTTATGGTGAGACTTAATGCAGAGGGAGTCCTATCTCAAGAGATAAGGGTCAAAATGGCCTAAGGCAAGGATGTATTTACGCACCGACCATTTTTAATTTGTATTTCTCGGATATGGGGCAGAGTTTTAAAAATCTTTTAGTTAACTCACCAAAGATTGAGGGTACCAAGATTGTATGGACTGCCTATGCAGACGATGTGACCCTGTACGACCATACTCCCATTGGACTCCAGCGTCTCCTATCAGCTTTCAAAGATTACATCTTTGCAAACGCGTTAAAAATAAACCACTCAAAAACAGTTATAGTCTGTCTTTCTCATAAGAAAAAACAAACTAGCTTCTCATGGTTTCTAAACCATGAGAAAATTTCTACCAGTACAGCAATCAGATACCTGAGAATTTTCGTAACCTCCTGAATGCGAAGGTCGGCACAATGACTGCACAAGTGAGAAAAATGGACTGGAAATATGGTAAATTTTCGTTAATGCCATGTATTCGCCTGTATAAAAATCGAATTGTAGCCCAATTTACTTATGGCCTAAAATTAGCTCCATTATGGTGCAGATCAGAGGTGGCACTATATGAAGCCAAAATTGTAAGATCAATGGTGAAGTGTCTGCCTAAATGTGTACCCTTGGCGGCAATTCGGTATGAACTTGGCCTGCACTCATTAAGGAGCGTTTTAGAATGGCGAAGATTGTCCCTTTACAGGAAAATGATCACCTGCAACGAATCTACACTGTATGATATTATGGGGAAGGGCATCCGGAGTGGTGCCCCCACTTCTAAATATCTGAGAGATATGATGGAGGAAGCTAATGCTGTATTGGACCTATTGGGTGTTCCTAGAGATATGTTCATTCGGAACCCAATGAAAGTAAAAAAATTACTGTCACACGCGAACTGGAATCTTACAGTATATGAGGTCAGAAAAACCTGCCTATACAACCACATTGTAAATGACAGCAAAAAGATGGGGATCGAGAATGGAGACAATACTTTATGAGATTTCGATTTAATGTTTTGGGAACTGGAGAAATACATGATATTAGAAATTGTGAAGTTAGGGGTTATTCGCTCTGTAAATTCTGTAAACAGAAGGATTACTGCGAGACACTAATGCACTTGTTGACCCAATGTGACGCATTAAGAAAGGAACGTATCAGCTACTTCAGTTGCCATGTACCCAATACTGAATGCGTGGACTTTTGTGACAAGATATGTTGCACGGGAAAAGAGTAAAGTTACAGATTGCAATAATAAGATTTCTAAAAACGTGCTGCAATCTATGATATTCTTTTAATTACCAGATGAAATAATGCTATATAACATACTTGCAACGCAATGGATGCGCTGAGTTTAAAAACCCTGTCAAACATACGAAATAGTTTTATATAAAGTCTGGCAATGCATTTGAATTGTATCAACCCCTAAATGCAACATACTGGGTGTGTTTGGAAATGATAATCGTCACCTGTATGTATTGTTGGTAAGGAAATTGCTGTGTTTGGATGAGTGTTTTTATATGTATTTTATTGGATCGTACTGCAAACCGAATCTTAACATTATTTTTAGCCATACGGCCTCTTAGAATTTTAAGATCTGAGGTTTTAGGGATTTTATGAAATTTTGTACATAATTGTTATATGAAATTTATATGGAAATCTTGAGACTTCTTTGTTAGTATTGTTGTGCTTGTCTGTTTCTATGTTTCTTTATATGTTCAAAGGAAAAGTTAAGAGAAAATAGGAATGTTCCTGTTGTTTTGTAAAAGTTACTTTGTAACTATAAATTTTAAAAAAATAAACAAACAAGGGGTAGCTCCCTTCATTTGCGTAAACACGATATCCATTTAACGTAGAAATGTCAGCGGGGTCTGAAAAGACCTTTCCATCCTTACAGTCCCCCTTTCGTAACTACTAATGTAACAAATACATTTGACCAGAGTCTCTCTTCAGTGCTACTTACTGGGGGAGGACTCTTAATGCCTGGCCAGGCTGCGGCGCGGCCGCAGAGCTGACCCAGAGGCAAGCAGTCTTTGCAGTCTATGGCAGCGACGGCAAGACTGAAAGCCTCTGCGGGAGATGGTGAAGGCAGACACCTGAGGAGATCCAGGTCGCGCCTGCCGGGACTCACCGAAAGCAGTGTCGTTCTACCCGAGCAGCCAGGAAAAGCGCCCAAACCCAGGCAAAACCTTCACCCACATAACCTCTCTACAGACACCAGGAGCGTTTTAGCCCCACTGCCAGAGGTATCTTTCAACTTTCCCCCAATCGAGTCGATCCTAAAGCATCTTTCGAATAAAGAAGCAGAGACAACCTGGAGGGGGGCGCTAAAGCTTGCGCGCCCGTCCTTGTGGCACTCGCCCCTTGTTGGACAGTGACAAGCCAGTGAGGAGGCCGGCGGCCTGGCTGCCATGAACAAGGAGAACACTGCTCCCCAGCAGAAGTGCGCGCCGGACCTCATGCCGGGGGCTGAGCCAAACACACTCCCGTAACTAAGAAGTGCCCGGATCTCACCATTCCATTCGGGGGAGCTGTGGACATCAGCATCTCCCCCGCACAACCGACCACTTCAGTTGTGGGATTGGTGATTATTAGTGCATGAGCCATCATCATGATTCACACTAATGCGGAGAAAGGAGATTTGTGGACCCCGCCGGGCGAAGCTGTGCTCCAGATTTCCATCTTCCCCGATCTCCCGGCGTATTCACCTCCAGACCAGGTGAATCTAGGAATGGGAGTGCCATCAACAGCGGGGGACAACGGCACCCCCAAACGTCTGACGATTCTTGGTCCTGACCCCCAAAACAAACAGCCCAGCCCAACTGGGCATATAAAGGACCAAAGCAGCGCCACCAAGCTTGATTGTGACGTCCGCGGTGGAAAAGGGGAGAAAGGGGGGCCATGCCAGCCAGTAGCCACCAGATCCTCCAATACAAATCAAAAAATGCTGACCCGCAGATCTACGTGTCCAAATGCACCATACAAGATGAGCCTAAAAGGCCAAAAATGATTACTGGCTTCCAACCCTGCAGCCTCTATGACCACGCTCAAAGAATTCTTTGACAAAAGAATGCGTAGGGAGGGTGAATTCCACAATGATTTATCGGACGCAAATCTACTGGCCATTGTGGAAGAGACCACCACGCACCTCACTAATATAAACGTACAACAAAAGGGGCCTGATCAGTCAGAGGGATCAACACACATAAAAGCACCTACAATCCCAACACCTAGCCTTCAAAGATGGCACTTCAACAAACCCCAATCTGCTCAGGCAGAAAAACGGGGGACCGTTGCAGACGCCGGAGTCATCCCTACTGAAAGAAATAGCTCCCTCGAGAGGACCCAGCGAGCCACCTCTTTACCACACTAAAACCAGCATCAGTTCAAATAGAAGCCAGGACAGGAAAACAGCACCGGCAACATTAGAAGAGAGGAACAAGGGAGCACCTTCCAGCGAATCACCTGTGCAAGGTTTGCCGGTGGCCAGCCATGAGAGGGATACCCTTTGGCCCCCTCTCGGGCAAGTGCACTTGACGAGCGGTCAAATTAGGGCCCTCAAGAGATGGACAAGAGAGTCTGTTCCACTCCTAAAGACTCACTAATAAATAGAGAGCCAAGACCAAGAACGCCACCATTCAACAGACGCCTCAGCGAAATTTCTACAAAGCCTTACAATGATTCTCCCTACAAGAAACTCGAACCTATGACGATTCTTTCAACAGTCACCATTGCTCTGGCCCCATTTGGGAAGTGCTATGAATCTATCAATGACACCCTAAAAGATCAGAATACTTGATTGCTTTCATGAACACAAAGCTGACATACTTGGAAGGGTTTGTGGCGGCTAGTGCCCAGGGTAGAGTCAGCAGCCAAGAATCCCAAGCGGAAGTAAGAATTGCCTCCTCACCAAGGCCGGGGCCGCCCTGTCATTGCATTACTGAAGTGCCCACAACCAGGTCTCAAGGTTCTCAAACTAACACTCAACAAGATCTCAAGTTCAGAAAAACTGTCCTACCACAGCCCAGGAAAGTTACACTGAAGGAGCTTGAGGAAAACCTCACCTCCCCTGTAGAGGACCTTACAATGGCGCTTGTTTCTCAAACTCAGACAAGAGAAAAGGACCCTAAAAGTACCCTGCCCCCAAGCTAAATTCCTCCAGGGGCAACGCTTCAGTGGCACTGACTTTGCCACCAAGTGTATTGTTACATCCCGCTCCTAAAGTCCACACTTTTTCGGCTACCAAGATCCCCTCAACCTTTGAAATCTTCAATCACAAAGGAACTCTGCAACAGGCCTCAAGAAAAAGGAAGGCGCCAAGACCAAGAAAACGAACGCCCCCATGCGGGATACAGCCATACTCCCTCAATCTTGATAAGAAGCGTGACCCTCATGATAGCGAGAATGAAGAAACACCAATCCACAGCAGACAAGTTTTTAAACTTACGGCTCCTGACCATCCGAATCATTGTAATATTAGCTCTGTCCTGACGGAGGAGGACACATCAAGTTTAGTTGACTTAATGAACATGAGTACATACACCATGGGGGATTCGGATTCCGAACTACTTGACTCTCCGCAGCAAAAAAAGGAAAAAAACAGAATCTCGGGTGAATAGAGCCTTAGAAGAGCCAAAAACGAAAGCCCTCCTTTTAGACTCACCGTCCCCGAAGCCTCGCCCAATGAAGAAGTCGAGAGTAATGTTCAAGGGTCCCCGAGGGGAAAGGCACAAAAGTCCTAAAGCTGAACAAGTACTCAACAAGGGGACCAAGAGCCCTAAACTTCACCCTGCAGAAGCCAACATTCATTACAAATCACAGGTGCATGATTTAAGAGGAATAGAGGCTCAAAATTCCACCCGGGCTATCACGCAGGAGCGCCCCGATTTCCACACAAGAACAGGGATCTCCACGTGAACCTTTAGACTCCAAATGACCCGAGAAGAGCCAGATAATTGGACATTGAATTGTAGGGCTCTAGGAAAACCTTTGAACAAGGTAAAATCCTCCAAATCTGTACAACGAAAGACATCAATATATTAGAGCCCAACCCCAAAGGAAGGAAGGATAGTTCCTTCCTAACCATCGACTCAAATCAGATCCAACAACAGATTTGGAGTGCAAAGGAAAAACTGCATAGCTTGGGATTCGACCTGACCGAAGCTTCAACAAACAGCAGACAGCCAAATCATCAACCTAGGAGCCCGACTTCGATTATTCGCCCCTCTTTGCCCAAAGGGAGCGACACATCCAGAACAAAGCTTGACTCCCCAGCTAGAGCCGGCAGAAAGCCTTCGATCGATCCTAGGAAACAGCCAGGGTACGGCATCTGGGACTCGAGAGCACAACAAAATCACAGCGCTCGTAAGGCTAGATCCAGGAAAATCTCTCCTGAGAGGTTCTGGGAGTGTGTGTGGCATCCTAAGGGGCACAGTACCCGTATGAACTTTAAATGAATGGAAAAAAACCGAGCCCCAATTCGGGCTGCAAGGTAGAACGTAATCAAAGGCAAGACGGTGGGGTCCACCGACCGCAACGGAGCTGGATGAGCACCGTCAACCCTCCGGATAAGAAGAAAATAGCCACCACCAGATCTATCCATTGATACCTCAGCAAAGCATGAATCTTCTCTGGATACCTTGGAGTCCACCTTGTAGCTGGGCTCCTGGAACACAAGGGGGTTCTTCCACCTGACCACCATTACTGACGTAAACCTCTCAAAATTTGATGCCTTGTGCCTGCAAGAAACTTGGCTCACCGAAAAACTCTCCTTGGACGGTTTTGATCTGGCCCACTCACCAGCTTTAAAGGTACCCAAGGGCCAGCCTAGATCCGGCTTAATCACAGCAATCATATCAGGATGTGGCCACCATTTAAAAAAAATTATCAAGGCAACGGAATTCATATTGGCCACCATTATAGAATGGTCGGGCCAATTAAACCCCCTGACTTCAATCAACAAGTGGAGATCCTGGTGATTAACTCCTATTGGAACCCTAAACGGGTGACCGGTGAGAGCTTCATTGAACAAATGGAACACTTAATCGACTCGACACTAATTGGCCAGAAGGCCAGCTACATTATCATCGCAGGGGATTTGAATTTAGACTTGACCAGCCGGCTGGAAACTTCGCACAGTAGAGCTCACATGTGGATCAATTTTCTTGACTCCAGAGATCTACTTAATCTCCATCAGACTTTAGAGCCCAAGGCGCAGATTATACCTACGTGCGAGAGAAATGGCCTTAAGGCGACAATTGATTACATCCATGTCTCACACAGAACATTAACTTTAATGGAATCATTTAAGGTGACCAGGACAAAACACAGCGACCATAACATATTAACTTTTGCCTGGTTCACTTGCCAACCTCAAGAACACCACACAAACTTCAATTTAGAACTGAACCCGAGTGGCACACGGCTGAGATTGACTGAGAAAGAGATCTCCCTACTTACTCAGAACTATGTGACTCAAAAAAGTGAAGAAGCTATAAGTAACACAAACTTAACTGACTATTCCACAGCCCTATCATCTTTCCAACCAAGAAAAGGAAAGGCTGCAGTGAATTTAAAACCGAATCTGCATATATTCAACGAACAACTAGATGAAAGAAGAAAGCATGTTAGGAAGTTGCGACGCTGAGCAGCCAACTTGATTTCTAAAGCTAAAAAAGAGGAGGCAGCAACCACACTAAATAGCTACAGATCCTGGTTGCGTAAACCCAATATTTCAACGATACCAGGAAGATGCCGAAGCAATGCTTCGCATCATTTGTGGAAACAAAACACGTGAGTTCTTGTCGCTAATTAAGGGAGAAGCTAAAGGAGTTAACCAATCACTACAGAATGCAGTATGTGATCAAAGGTGGGAAAAACACTTTGAGGAATTATACAGAGACCCAGAGACCTCAAAACCACACTAGGCCTTGAGAGAGGGAGTCAATTAGCGGATCCCAACGGACCTGTAGACGATGCAATCAAAAATAAAGAACCTTAATGGTTCTCGAGCGTCCGGCCCCAACAGCATTAAAAACTTCGATGTAAAAAAAATGCAAAAGTGTGGTCTATGTTCATTAAGGAGGTGTTCACCAATTGCATTCGATCTGCCACAATCCCGCTCTCATGGAAAAAGGCGATAGTGGTACCAATTTTTAAGAAGGGCTCCAACAACAATCCATCCCACTACTGGCCAATTGCCCTACTCAACTCTATAGGGAAACCCTTCAGCTCTTTGATTCTCAAAAACCTACAGACATGGATCATTTCCTCAAAAAGTGACGACCCTCTGTAGGCGAAATTTGTGAAAAACGTGGAGACAACCGCTAACATCATGGCTCTGAGTGCCCTGAAGCTAAAGTTCAAGAAGGTCGACCACAAATCTTCATGGCATTCATTGACCTAGTTCAGGCATTTGACCGGGTCGACAGAGCAACACTTTGGGATAAACTCAAACAACGTCCCTGTCCCCCAGAGATCCTGGACCCTATAAAAGCACTATATTCAGGTACTTCGATGTGTGTTTGTCTAAACCAGAAAAGCCTGTTATCCTCGTGGATAAAGACGGACCGAGGGTGAAACAGGGCTGTCCATTGGCCCGGCACTATATAATGTCCGTACGGCTGACTATATGGACATCAAGTACAATCTTTCCCCCCAACCCTGGGTGAGAGTAAAATCTCACGACTACTCTATGCCGATGATATAATTCTCATGGACCTAACGCCGATAGGTCTTCAGAGGCAAATTAACAACTATCTGAAAGACAATCATCTTCAGATGAATTTAGAAAAAAAGAAAACCATGGCCTTCGGAAAGAACTTGAGGAAATCTGAGAACTTCACCTGGTCGGTGGATGACCAACAATTGGAACTTGTGAAAAATTTCAGATCCTTGGGAATTATATTGAATAATCACACCAAAGAATTGCTGATGCAAGACAGCCTTATGACCAAAGCTCACCATCTGATCACTCAAACTCGTGCTCTTGCCTCCAAATTCGGGCGCTTCACAATGTTCCCAAACTTGATTTTCTACAAAACCAAAGTAATACCGATTTTAACGTATGGTACAGAAGCATTACAATATTTACCGACTAGTTTGTGGCCGAGGCTAGATGGTCTGTATTGGAGCAAGGTTCTCAAGCTCCCACAATTCCTACCGATAGCCCTGATAAGGCGTGAGTTGTCCCTTCAATCCCTGGGCTCAATAGTGACGAGGAATGAAGCAATGCTTTATAGAAAAGCTCTTTTTGCTTCCCCTCCACTTATCCTGAAGGTCATAAACCAGGAAATTCAAACAGGATCATGTAAAATGTTAAAGGAGTGGGCGCTAAGGATTCAAACGCTTCTACTCTGGGTGGGCAGCTCGGAAGAAGAACTCATCAGCAATCCAGAAAAATAAATAAAACGCCTACTGGAGAGCGACTGGAAGAAGCAAGCGCCTCACAGCTAGCACAGGATCTACCACCAAACATGACTAAAGTTAACAAACTGAATACTTACCTGGTGAAATGCCCAGATGCGAAAACTCGCGAAAACTTCTTAAGAATCTGCCTAAAATATCCTGCATACCATCAAAATCCTAGCCAGAAGAAAACAATCAGAAACAAACGCATGCCGCTTTTGCCTCCAACCCGAGACGATAGAAACAATCAAACACCTCCTGTTAAATTGCTCAGGGGTGACAACCCTACGCTCCATCCAACTGGGCCACCTGTTCAGAAACTCACACTATTACGATAAAGAAGAATGGTGGAACCGCCTGATGAGTGGGGACAAGTCTTCATGGGTAATCGCGGCTGTAGGATTTTTCAGAAGTATTGGTTTAATCAACGAGTGAGTCAGGGTATACAACGAAAAGCAGGAAGTCTTCTTGAAAATTCTTCAGGAAAAGTGGTTAAAGAACTGACCTAACCATTCAATGACGTGTTTAATTTCTAGGAACAAATCGTGTAAAGATTGTTTTTAAATTCAATTGAATCAAGTTCAAAAACAAAAAAAACAAAAAACAGTGTTTCTGCGTTCTTCTACTTCTTTACTGCTGCATTCCATGCTGGATCCCTTTTATTGGCATCCATGCACGGCACACATGTCTCAGGTTTTCACCTCTCCTAGCATATTCTTCAGGCGTGCACGTCATAAATGCAACCCCCATCCCTAGTCAGGTTCACCCATATCTCCTGGTGGTTTTCTAAATCTTGGGGCTCGTCAATAGTTGTATGCCACTGATTGTCCACTATATCTCCTGTGTCATACATTGCGGTCATGCAGTATTTGGGTTCATTACTTTCATCTGTTTGTACTTGTGCTTCCCTAGTATCGTAAGGCACCTTAGTTGAGTTACCGACTGTCACCATCATCATAGCACTACTAGGAATTGCTTTCGCACAGCATCGAACCCCTACATGGCACACACAGAAAATTAGCAGCAGAAAAACGATAATAGGGACCAGCATCTTCATTGCAGTCCCACACCACAATGGTACCCAGTCAAATACTGTGTCGAACCAGTCACTTGGCTGGACCCCTTCTTCCTTCTTCATTCTCACCCTGAGGTTGTGCACGGCAGCGATCACATGTGATAGCATCTCATTATTGGCATCTGAAGAAGGTAAGAAAGTGCAACATGCACTCCCGATTTTTCGGCAAACACCACCTTCCTTTGCTGTGAGAAGGTCCAGGACATAGCGGTTCTGCATCGTCCTCAACTGCAAGGCCCTTAGTTCTACCTTGATGACATTGAACCCCTCTTCAGTGTCGTTGGCCAGTTGGATCAGATCCCATCTGATTATCTGAAGCTATTTTGCATTTGCTCGGGCTTGGATGCTTGGTATCAATGATGCAAAAAATGTCTCTGCTGAGTTGAAGAGTTTGTACTGGTCAGGTTTTTGCACCAGGAGGTCTGAAGAATCTCGGGAGAGGTAGTTGGATGTTCTCTTTTTGCACGATAGCTGTTTTTGCAGCTGGTTTTCCATCAGTACATTTAAGGATAGGGGGGTTCTTCCTTTGTTGACCGGGGTGCCGGTGACAGCCCGGTGGGCACCCTCTCCCCCTGGACATGGCTTTCCGGGATCACCATCATGGTAGAATGCAGCAATGCCAGAGCACAATCACCCCTCCATGATTGCAGGAGATTCAAATATGCCTGGTTACCACATACCCAATAATTGTCCATCAAAGCAGCAGTTCCTTTTCGCATATCAGGAATGATAAGTGTTCTATTGCAATGCTTGTTTGGTCCCAAGGCCACCTTTCCTTCTCCACGAAAGCAAAGTTTGAATGTGTCTTCATGCTGTATTTTTATTGGTTTCTCGAGAGCTGTGACCCAGGTAAGCTTTACAATGTGTTTTAGCCAAGTTCCTGCACATGTATCTTCCATCCATTTCAGCCTCTAGTCCGGTTGCTCTCGTAGTGCTTCAGCCTTGCAAATCACTGCTGCATCATGCATTTGCTTTCAGTAAACATAGTTCCTTTTATTGCAAAAATGGCTCCTTAAAACATGTTGCACCTTGTTGTTTCTTCTTGCATACTTTGTCGTCAGGAGGAAGTAGTTGCAGTTTTACTGTGTGTGCCTGGAATTCCACACAATGCACGATGCGACACTGGGCTTCCACTATGGGGGTTTCCTGTGGCACTAAAATGTTAGGTGTTTCTGATGCGCGAGGGCTCAGCGAACACACATAACAGCTCCCATTTGTGGTTTGTTTGCCTGTGGTGCTGATGTCCGTGTGCAATTTGTTAGATTGCTCTGGGTGACGGGGGTCTTCAATTGCATCTAATCTCAAACATGATATGCTGTTGTATGACCCTTTTCCTCCTCCCTTTCCCCCCTAGACCAACAGTTCATCATAATCATTATGTTTCCGATGCTGCGCATTCGGAGGAGTGGGTAATGTGATAGGTTGGGACCTGGTATGCATAAATTCAATATTTGAGGTAGGTTCAGAGGTTGTCTGTAACTGAATGTGAGGTGTTCATTGTTCATTATCCTAAATATACATTACTTTGTCACGAGCATTCATTAAAGGTGAGTGTGATGCTGGAAATGCATCGGAGGGACAGGGCCTCCGTATCCTTGTCCTTTACTGCTTTTTATTGTGTGTTCTGTTGTGTTTTCCACGCAGGAGTTCATGTTGGACTTCTGGCGGTGCAGCTTTCTCTTTTGGTTTGGTGTACAGACCCATGGAATACCCTTACGAAACACATGGGTGGGGGTGCAACCCTGTGGGTGGCCCATAGAGCAGGGTACGGGCTGGTGGCAGCTCCATGCTGAAATGACTGGTGCCCTGAGCTTCCTCCATTTTGGGATGCCCATGCTCTGTCATTGGAATCGGTAGATTCCTGATGGAGACAAGATGGCCCCTGTAGCCTCTTGCCTTCCATCGCCTGTTACCTTGATCTTCCCGAAGTCCCGGGAAGCCCTGACTCTGTCCCTTCCCCCTGACTGGTTGTTGGGTGGATGTTCCATATATGGTAGTGTGGGAAGTGCCGAACAGACTGGCTGGAGCCTTCCCAATGACCGTATGTTGTGGGTACGCCTGTGGGTGGGACCTGGGTGAATGGAGTGTGTGACGAACATACACTTCTTGTTGTGGATGTCTGGTATCTGTTGTTTGACTCAATGACTGAGACAGCCCTGCCCGAAACTGGTATGAATGCAGTGTGGAGTGCTGAATGGCAGAGTACTTGTCCGAATCCACATTCCGTGTTGTGAGTGTCTGGATGGAGAAGAATGGCCTGAATGCACTGTGCGCCTGATTGGCTGACTGACTGCTGAATGCGCTTCTGAGTGATTGGTTGCCTGTGTGTGACCCAGCAGAGTGACTGGGAGATCAACAGTATATCTGGGGGCCTCTCACTGCTAGAAATCGTTCAGAATCTGTAGAGAAATTGGAGTTAAAACTGAAGCTTCACCTTGAAGCACTGCTGGAAGAGAAGAATTGCTGTTGCTCTACTTCACCGATCTGAAAGCGGTTGTGTCTCCAAGAACTGATCCAAAAGAGGACCAGTTAAGGAGACCTCTCCCCGAGCTATGAGGGACAATTGTGTGCCAGCTGATCTTTTCCAAAGCTCCCTGGTAGACAGACCTACGAAAGGCTGCCGACCGGAGACGGGGATTGCCGCAGCATCCCAAGGAGACGCGCCCATACTGTTGCCCGTCACCGTCGACGACCGCCATCGCTGACCGGAGCCACAGTGCTCCCGTTGCCTAAGAACATTTGATCCAAGGACGCTCTCGTCTGCATCGTCGAGCACTTTGTCCCGCTGTAGAAAGTTGAGGCCGTCGACGCACCGAGGAGAATCCATTGGTGGGTTTCCCGCCACCTAAAGACCACAGAGACGCCGACGACTCGATGCCCTTGCTGGGCCACATTTCTTCAAACTCTTTGTGGTCCTGAACTATCGACATCGAGGTGCCCCACATGCCTCTTCCTTGCAGGACATTGATGCTCCATCGTCGACGAGCTCTGCTAGGAACAAAGCTGCCACTTCACCGCCGTAGTTCACTCTGTTAATCGCCGGACGTTCAATGACCCGTGGCTCCTGCCTTAAAGGGAGTGCACTCAATAAAGGCAGTCGATTTCCCGACTAGGAAATCTACAACACCAGGTACTTTGGGGTTGCTGAACTATTGGAAAGATTCTTGTGAACAATATATGGACTTGGCTTGTGATATATCTTTATTCTACAGGTTGCCCAGGTGGGGGGATCTCCACACAGAACTGTGTCTAGGTAACGGGCCAGTATTCTGCTAATTGTTCTAATCAACTGTTTTCTTCTTATATCTATTGTTGGTTTCCTCTACGAACTGATTTGTGTGACATTTAACCCTACAGGTGATGCACTTTAAAGAGATCGAATAGTGATTGTGGTACCACGTAGAACTGTATAGATTTGCCATTGTAGATAACTGAGTACAAAGTGAGTTATCGTGATATTTTACATAACCATGAACTTAATTATATAAAGACTGTGTTTTAACTAATACCGTGTGCGGACATTCCTTTGTGGGTGCTTGGGGACTACACTGTACTTAAGAACCAGCCTGCATCACCTCCTGAGAAGCTAGGCCTTGCTTGCTCGTCCATTGCTACCTTATAGCGAATCTTGGCTGGGGTCCTCTGTGCCTCTCCTCTATCATATAGAGAGCAGAAGTACAGACCCCCCCTCCAGTCTTTACAATGAGTCATGATGGAAAGAGGTAATCATACGGTTTTTATATTACGTGATTAGATTTTAAGAAACATTGTGGTACCTTATACATTTTACTCCATCCCATATCAGCTTAGTAGCTTCTTGTATTAGTTTTCCCCCTTCCCCCTCTTCTTTTATATTATCCATTATAATACTCCAGTAGAAACCCAAACACAGCAATATAATAGAACATATTATTGCTGCAAAATACAATCTGCAATGATATGAATAAGCCCTAGTGGCATTAACATTGTCCCTACTTCTATCTAAGTCTCTTCTCTCTGTATTCAAAGTGCTCGTCTCAGCCATTGTTGTGAATGAAAGAACGAAAGAAAGAGAAAGAAAGTGAGAGAGAGAGAAAGAAAAGAAAGAAAGAAAGAAAGAAAGAAAGAAAGAAAGAAAGAAAGAAAGAAAGAAAAAGAAAGAAAGAATATACATTGTACATTTCCGTTTTTGACATTCTTTAGTTTTCTAACATAATTCATGAAAAAGTAGTGTGTAGTACTCCTCATCGATATTTATGCGTTGTACTCCCCCTTATTTCATTGTTGTGTTACTTTCATCATGTTCCTCTGGCACTATCGTCTGTCATGCACTTTCCTAACGTCAAACAGATGGATCCAATATTTCAGGCCCTTTACCTTCACAGTCGAGGCTGTACAATATATCATCTCAAAAGGGCAGTGAAATCTTGGAGAATTCCATCTCCTGACAAAACTGCGAACGTATACTAGCTCCCCTGGCATCAGTTGTGTTGCAGGACTGTCTGTTGCTGCCGTTGTTGTGTCCGTTCCCTCATTCTGTGTGAAGGGCAGCGCTATTTGTTTGGCAATGCTCCTTACTGCCTGTGTTAAGTGTGTTAAGTAGTCATTAAACTCTTCTCCTAGGATCGTTGCAGTTTAGTGGGCATCTGACAATCTCCTTACAGGGGAAGGGGGGTTTGCATGCGCCTTTCTGTCACTATTTAGTGTGGCGACCAGTGCTGGTCTTTGCTATGTTAAGGATTTTAAAGATGGAGCACCCTCTAGACTAGGACTCATTCTACTGGTCAGGGATGCGGCACACAATAAAAACTTTTTAAAGTTTATAACATTCAGATCCTATTCCTGAGAAGGCAGCTAACCCGTCTCACCCCCAAGCCCCCTTAACGTACACCCCGTGTCACCGTGGATCATGAACCAGGCTGGTGTGTAATAATGAAATATTTATTTATTTTTAATTCTGAATAAAGATTAAACTCATTGAATATAGGGCAGCAATCACCAGTGTGGTGATAATTACACAGTAAAATGATAGGATAAACTTAGTTTAACCTTCTAACATCAGATACACAATGCACACATGAATGAAAGCCAGATTACTTTTTTCCAGCAGTGTTTTCAAATAGCACCACAGTTAGGCATTCCCCCTGCACCACTCCCTTAAACCACTGTTAACCAGGATTTGTGTCGGTGGAGTGGAGTAGCAAGGGGTCAGGTATACTAGGCAAAAATCGGAATGAAAATCCGACCTACAACCACTGAATGGGAGGCCAAAATCGTATTGCGCTCCCTTGAAAAATTAGCAAAACGGCACTCAGAATTACTGAATAGTTATTTTATATGTGCGGTTGAATGAATAAGACAATTGGTGTGGCTGTACTAACGAAGCAAGAAAATGTACAAGGTAAAAGGCAAAGTACTAAATAACAGGCATACGGTTTAGAAAATCGATTTTGGGAAGGAAAAACAGTGCAGCAAGAATCGCACGTGGCAAAATTGTAATTTCTCGGTTTTCATGGGTTTAAAACAACCTAGGAATTGGGCTAAACAATCAAAATCGGAAGTCGGTTTTAATGCTAAGGTACAAAGTCACATAACATGTATGATACTAAAGTGAAAGGGTGACTCTTGATGGGTGATAGTATGGGATTCTTAATGGACTGGAAAAAATCACATTTTTACACGGGAAATCGGTTTTGTTAGAAAAAGAATTTATTCTACTGCTACTATACTGCTACTATATTTTTGTAGCTAGGTATTTAAAGAAAGACACGGTACGCGAGGAGGTAACTTGCAAGGTTAGCCTATCCACGCCACGTTCATCTCTATGGGAAATTAATTAAATTATCAAAATAATACTGAGGACTTAAATAAGGACTGAAATGATTTAGAAAGGATTCCGCTAACACATGAAGACTAACTCAGATTTTTCTAAGGATAGGATACACAGAGGATTCTAACAATTTAAGCAGTTATTAGGATACGTATAGGATTTCCTATAGGGTTTCCTATAGGGTTGGACAGATGGCAAGGTAACAGAGCAAAGGATGCAGCTTTTTGGTTACTGGGGAAGGGTGATACAAGAAGCACTGGAATTGGGTAGTTTGGACAGCTAACTGGGTCTCTGGACATCGGGACAAGGGTCTGGTTGCTGCACAGTGGCGGCTCTACTCTAGGGACAGAGCAAGGCAACCAGGGTCCGGTCTCAATGGGCAGCGAGTGCATCAGCTGGGCAAAAACAGGTATGGTCACAGGATTTTCCCAAAGGGGTCCACAGCCTTTCCTCCTTTCTCTCTAAATTATTGGGCTTTTTGTAAGGTTTAGTTCTGGATGGTGGTTCTGCCTGGATAGGAGGTACTGCATGGATCGGGACGAGCTACCCATGGCCTGGCACTGGAGCCTGGAATCTTGCAGGGTGAATGTGGAATGTCTGGATCTCTGGATGTTGATTTGTGGATGTATGATTCTTGAATGTCTGATTCTTCAAGTCCTGACTCTCCCTAAGCTTCCTCCTTTTTATCAACCGGGTGACATCAGAGGTTTTATACTATGTGGGCAGAACTAAGCTGGACATACCTCTAAGATCTGAGAGAGAGAGAGAGCGAGCTTCTCTTGAAACGTTTTTTGTGTGTTACTTTGTTTTCCCAGTAAATGCCAGCCGTACAGGCAGAAATGGATTTTCTCTGCTCTTCACAGATTTTACTTAATAAACAATGCCGTTCTGGGCAGGAAAGTCTTATTTGATGATGTTAAGTTGAAACATATGCACAGGGCTGTGTTGGATTAGAACAAAACTGTGTGAGGTTCGCAATGAAGGTAGCACCGGGGTCATGTTAAATGCAGATCATTTCTGGCCGCAGCCTTGGGTTTTCAAATGAGAGAAGCAGTGCAGCGCCATTCTTCATTTAATTTCTTTTCTTTGGATTGCCATGAAGAAAACAAAGTGCAGCATTCTTGGGGGCTATGTTCCATCTCACCCCATATGTGCTCAGCAGACAGCGCAGCCATTATTTCTGTAGCTGCTAAAATGCAGTTTTGTGATGCCAGGGAATATGTGCTTAGCAAACACAGTGCAGCCACAATTTCTTTGCAACTGCTAAATGCAGTTTTGTGATGCAAGGATTTCTGTTAGGTGGGTATATCCACAGAATGGCTGTGTGTGGAGTTGTAACAATGCTAAAGGTAGACAATACACCCAATTTTTCTTGAGGGTGTGAGACAATTGTGATAATCTGCTCTTAAGGAGTCTGTTGATCTTCTCGTCAACTCTGTTAGATTGCAGGTGATACATCGAACACATTTTATGTTTTATTCGTAATAATGCAGTCACTTCTTTGAATAGATCATTAACAAAATGCGTTCCGTTGTCGGAGCGAATGTCGTCACATATCCCCCAATGTGGGAATACTTCTCTCACCAAAAATGTCACTGCGCATTTTGAGTCTAGGTGTGCCGAAGGTCCTGCTTCCACCCAACGTGAAAAGGGGCATACCACCACTATTAAGTATCGTGCCCCATTTCACCTTTCCCCCATGTCTGCGTAATCAATGTGTAATTCACGGAAACGTCCAATGGGGTGCTTTAATGTTCCACGCAATGTGTGAAGAGTCATTCCTGAGCTGTATGTTTGGCACGTTATACATTCAATAAACATTTTGGTCAGGTATTCTTGGAGGTTTGGAACAAACCAATCCTCCTGAATTTCTGCAGCTATGATAGGGGCCCTCAGGGGTCCTTCGTGTAATGGAAACAAGGGAAATAACCACACACGAAAGATACACCAGACACAAGGTTTGTATTCCCAAAGCTAGGGTTTATTGCAAAGCAAATAGTCTCCGTTGGCCAACTCGGTCTCACACACCGCGATGTGTATCTCAAGACCTCGAGGGACGCAAGAGAGCGAAAAACATACATCAGTAACATATATACAATATGCACATCATACAATCAGTTGTGACATGTTTAACACCGCCCTTTATTGGATTTCTTTGAACTCCGTATGATGATGGGCAGTGGTGACAAATATGACACCTTCAACATTCATTTAGCAACAATATGCAACAATGTGCTTCTCAGAAAAATTCAATAGAACATTGTGCTCTGTTCTTGCGGGCTGCTACCTACGGGGGAAGAGTCACATTCCAGGCCCTGTTATCTTGTGAGTTGCTATTCGTGTCCTGGGAGCCGACCCGCTCTATAGGGCTGCTAGAAGGGGGGGCCATAAGAAGTGCATAATTCAAGCCTCTAGTTGCCTCATTCTTGTATTTTCTGTTATTTAATGAGACTGGCTGGCAGCTGCGTGATGATTAAACGTGCTGCGGCTCTCCTTCAAGGCTACAATAGGGGAGGGAGCTGGGCATTCCTCTAAGCTGCTCATGGGGAGTTTCGCTGAACTCCTCAGCCTCGCGGCCTTGCCCTTTCATGCACAGACATCAATTTGTACAGTTAAGCAGAGTAAGCAGAATTTACCACCATCGCAAGCAGCAAAGCAATGGTTAAGAGAAAAATGGCGATTCCTGCTATATCAAAATGGCCACTCATTGGTTACACAACGGAAGTTTGTATTCTATTATTTTGTACATAAGATGCTTGGTCTTTGGCCACCAAAATCTGTTCATCAATCAAAATGAAAGGTGTTCATTTTTTCTAGACTGACAGCTATGTGCTGTTTTGACGTGTGCGTAGGGAAATGCAATTGTTGAAACGCTATTTGCAATAATTCGACAGGCATTACCACTTTTCCCGTCACATTTTTCTCCAAAGGAGGTCTGCTGGTGAATGTGCGCAACCCCTTTAAGCCACTTTGCTTTTCTGCATGCATTCTGTAGGTAATGTTTTTAAACTGTATGCTGCCTTTTTAGCTGCGGCGTATGCTGCCGCGTTTCCTAGTGAGATTTTGTCACTGTTGTTTGTATGGGCCTGGCCTTTTACCAGTTCTACTGCTGATGGTTCTGCAAGTGCCTTTATTAGTTCATTTTAAAAGTTTTGCGTGATGTACTGGGGACCTATCTGCTCTTCTGAACCCCCTTCTTCTCCACCTTGATAACCCAGCATGTACCGTAGTGGTTGCATATGCTGAGTCTGAGTAAATTGTCACGGCACAATCTTTAGCTGCATGGAGTGCTTCTATCAGTGCTACTAACTCTGCAGCTTGTTCTGAGTAGTGCATGGGCAAACGTTTTTGTACCAGTATTTCATATTCCCCCTCTTCCAATCTCACCACTGCTGCTCCTACATGTTTTTGCACCTGTTTTTGGACAAATCGAAGCTGATCCGTCTGCAAAATCCACTCTCCTTCACTTAATGCATTTTCGCTTGCTTTGGGAATGTCATCTCCTTACCCCTCATATGTGGCACAATCATGTAAGCGGATTCAATTCAACACTACAGCTAAGTCAATGCCTAGTCTGGGATGCTTAGGGAAACCCTTATTGATATATTTTTAGGTCCAGTTCATGTACTCTGGATGACAACCCTTATATAACACCCCTCTCTTAGAATCCCCCTGACCCCACTGAGCCAAGAAGTAGGTTTGTTTTGCAAATTAAAAGGTTTATTTGAAAAATTAAACAATATATATGTGTCACACTTTTATAATAAATTAATATCTGATAGTACACTGAGACATATGATGTGGATCCACAATGGGTAATGTTACAGTGGTACACTTGATTACTTAGGAGTAGTATAGAGGATGAGGTAGCTGAAAATGCTTTATGGTTTCAAGGAAATGCAAGGTGGAATAAAATGCAGTACAGCAAATAAACTTGATATGATTTCAACCAACAACAATGTAATCACTTTTTCTCTGGCAATTCACCTCCCCCCATGCAATGTAAGAAATGGAAGGAGATGGAAAGAGGAGCACACAGTTCACAGGAATGCAATCAAATACAATACGAAATTCAGTTCCCCCCCCCCAGCAAGCTTAGAGGAAACAGGTAGAAGTTTGAAACACAGGTGAATTACTTTAATGTGGTTTGCAAGGAAGTGAAAAGGTGCTAAAATTGCTTTTAATTCCCTCTAGAGGTTCAGGGTAGGTTATGGCTACTTTATATTAGTTCAGGCTCACTTTAACAATGCTCTATGTGTAACCAGCAGGTTAAACGAATTTTAGCAAAGGAAAGCAAAAAGCTGCAGATTTTTACAGTGGAGAAATTGAGCCAGAATCGCAAATCGCGGTAAATTTCGTGAGTGCGTAAATCGCGATTGCGGAACAAGTATAGGTTCGTTGGAAAGCCTAGAATCACAGCTTTAAAATTTCGTTCCTAGCCCAAACGGTTCCAGAGATACGGACGATTTAATAAAGGTAGATTTTCGGATTTAAAGTAAAACTCAAAATGACAGGTGACAGCTTGCAGCTGCAGAATTGACAGGTGACAGTTGTGCAGCTTTAAAAATGACAAATTACATGATTTCTAGGAGGCAGTTCTACTTAGGTTAAAATAACTTGAATTAGATTATTTTAACTAAGAGATTGGTTCTGCACAGTTATGCTAGGTACTCACAATATAAATTTTAACTAGGCCTCGTCACGGATCTGGTCAACACGTCCGGCGGCGGTTCTGTCTGCTCGGCGGGTCAATCAGGCACCGGTTCTGCTCCGGAACTCTGGTTCTGCTCACAGCGGTCTGGGTCAGCTCTGCTGTGCTGGTCTAGCCTCTCTGGATACAGCGGCCTCTGGTTCTGGATACTGCTCTGCTTTCCGGTCCGGATCAAGTGGATTCTGGATGTAACACTGCTTTCTGGGTACTGGCAAAAGTTCTTGGCAAAAGAATTCAGACAGCTCGCCCGGCTGTGGAATAGTTTGCAAATGATTTTAAGGATGCTGAGGCCTGCTGAGAAGAGTTCTCAGTTTGTGGGTTTAGGCCCTTGCTTTAAGTTCTGAAGTACATTTCTGGTCTCTGAAAATTGATGGATGTGAAGTCTGGAGTCTCCCGGCAGAGCGTCCCGCAGAAAATGGAATTGAATGTCTCTACCTGTCCCAGCAGTCTCTTTTTATGTGTTTTGGAAGTGGGTGTCTGCGTGGCATAACTGAGCCCGCCCCTCTCTACTTGTCATTGGCCCAATTCTCCCCTCTCCCATGATTGGGGGAAGGAAATGGATTGTCATCATGATGAGGTCTGTTTATGGGTCAGAGGATCCTCCCCTGGTCAACTTTGCCCACAAATCTATATTTGATTCAAATACATATTTCCCAGATACACAATTTGTTGAAATTACATGTACACATTATATATTCCTTATGGTCCATGCTTGTCCGCCTCTGATCTTCCTGGGGGCTTGCATTCAAAAATGACAACATTTTGCGCTTTTTGATTGGTTTACCAATATCGGACATTTACCAAAAATTACACACATGTGCGCAAGGAGTATGGACATTAATTGATGAAGTGTCAGATTTTTAACATGCAGACATTTGGAGTAAGACCCTATTTTCCGCTAGCAACCCCCCAGCATACACCACAGGGTCCTAACACCTCTTAAAACGTGCACAGAAAAATCACAAGAATAATGATATTACTTATATAATTCTGAATATACTATATAGTCCGTACTATGAATTATCCATCTTTTTTAAAATTATGCTCTGGCCCAGATGGGTGTGGTTTAGGTTCCAAAGCACATGGGGGAAGCTTCTGTCTGCCCCCACCTCCAGCTCGGGTGGCTCCCAGAGGCACTTCTCCTCCCACTTCTCCCAAGAGGAAGCCACTTTACGGCCCCCCCAATATAACATTTGCCTGAGTCCAGAACAAGGCTTTGTTCAACCTCCTGCCGGTGCCCCTCCCCTAATCTAATCAGAGAGGTGTCAACTCCTTTTGGTAGGGAGGCAGGATGCAGCTAGGCCTGGGAAGAGTGGCTGAGCAGGTTTCTCCTGTCGGGGGTAGTTGTCAGGCAGAATTCAGCTAATTGTCACTTTAGTTCCCAGTTTAAATCAAACTTACAATTTTTACCTATACATTAAATAATTACTTCCTTCAAGTCATTTCAGAATATAGTTTTACATTGTATCCACCTCTTAGCAAGTTTTTCCTTGGTCTGGTTTGGGTTCCTCTGTTCAGTTTTACACAAAAGTCTGGTGGTTTTAAAACGCCGGCTTTCTGATAGTGGTGAGTACCTGTATTGCAACCATTTTTGGGATTAAGAAAATGAATTCCTCACAGTTCTGAGTTGCTTTTTGGCAATCAGCATTTCCATTCCCAATGGTTTCAGGTTACTATGTGTGTAGCCCAATGGTGGTTTTAGGCAGTGCCCTCCTGTGCTCACAACATAGGCAAAAATGGGTGGCAGCCTATTCTTCATGTTTTCCCTGTGCACTCTCTGGGGAGTTCTGGCCATCATGATGTTTTCCATGCCAGTACTGCACAGTTTTATGGTAGGGCTTGGATGCATGGGTAAAAACATCCCACAAGCATGAGTCTGCATGTCTTCTACCATACACGGTTCTGTAAGAAAAGTTGCTGGATTTACTGTTTGGGATTGAGATTATCTCATTTGCTGTTGCTCTCTGGGTTCTTAGTGTGGATTTGGATCATTCAAGTATTGCAAAAAGGGAGTGTTCCACAAACAAGCTGACAGAACATCCCATTACAATGGTGGAACTTTTTTCGATGGCAAAGGCAGCTGTAAGAAGAGTTAGTTTGCAAGCGAAGTGTGCTTGCATAACGGAATAATGAGTGCCGCTGTAGTATACCAGTGGCTTGTGTCCATTGATGTTTTTTGTGTCAGCACGGCAGTCATTAATGTTCCATCTGAAACACTTGTGTACGAGCGCGATAGAAATAAAATATCAATCAATCATCTGAGTGGGAAAACAAGTAGAATTCCCAATCATAATCTGGGGTAGCAAGAACGGGTACTGTGCAAATCAGGTCCTTTAGTGTAGTGAAAGCTGTGTGCATCTTGGGTGTCCAGGTTATTGTTTTGTTTTCTTTCTGTGCTTCTTTGATTCCTTGTAGTAATTGTCTTGTGTATGCAGCATAATCTAATATCCATGCTCAGCAATAATTTCATATGCCGAGGATATTTTGCATGTCTTTCACTGTGTGGGTTCTTGCTGTTGCTCTTACTTCTGCAGCCCTATTGGGCATTTTTCTTTTTTCATCTTTTGAGATCATTTGTCGTAGATACAATACTTCAGTAAGGCAATATTGGAGTTTGCTTTTGTCTACCTTGTATCCCTTGTGGGCCAACAGCGTGAGTAGTTGGACAGAATGCTTCCTGCACATGTATTCTCACTCACTGCATAGAAGTAGATCATCCACAGACTGAATTATTGTGCTTTTAATGACATTGTTGCCAAGGTCTTCGTGCAGTATTCTGTTGTAAATGCTGGTGCTCTCATAGTACCCCTGGGACAATCTACAATGTTGGTACTTTCTCCCCCCTAGAGTTAATGCTGTCAGGTATTGTGAGTCTGGGTGAAGGGGCACGAGGGAGAAGGCATTGTTTAGGTCCACTACAGTAAAATGGGTCGCCTTCTTTCGAATACTGCACAAGATGGCTGCCGGTTTTGGGACATGAGGGCATTTTTTCTGGACAGGCAAACAGTCACCAGTATTTATTTCATGCTGGGCCCAAGGGGTCAAGCCTGGTGCTAGAGAGAACAGAGGGGCAAATTGATTCAACAAAACTTTGCACTCCTCCTGTTGCTCAGGTGTCAGATTAGAAGAGAGATTAACTCCTTCTATTTTCTCATCTAAAGGTTTGCCTCTGAGGAGGTCAGGCAGAGGTTCACTCTCCTCCTCCTCCTGAGCTGAAGCTAGAAGCAAGGCTCCCAGTTCTGGTCTTGATACATAAGCTTTTAGACGTTGGTGTGAAAGATTCTAGGACATTCTCCTCCGGAGTCCTATCACATAGTCAGTGACTCTGACTGGTGTGGGGGAAGGAGCACTCTCCAACCCCTCCCTGATCAGGGCCAATGGACCGCTGACCTAATGGCCATAGAGAAGTTCAAAGGGATGTAACCCACTCCCTCCTGAGGGACTTCTCTATATGCAAAGAGAAGGCATGGCAGTAGAAGATCTCACTTTTTCTTAAGGAGGTCTCCTGAAGCACCTATCATGTTCTTCATGGTTCCATTGAACCTCTCTACCAACCCATTTGTCTGAGGGTGGTAGGCTGTTGAGAACTTGTTGGTAACTCCACAGTTTTTCCACATGGCCTTCATGTAGTGGGACATAAAATGTAACCCCCTGTCGGACATTACCTCCTTAGGAAACCCAACCCTGGTAAAAAATACTAAGGAGGGCCTTAGACACAGCCTGGGCTGTAACAGTCCTCATAGGAATTGCCTCAGGGTACCTAGTAGCATGATCTACTACAACAAGTATAAACCTGTTGCCTGAAGAAGTTGGAGGATCAAAGGCACCAACAATGTTGATTCCTACCCTCTCAAATGGTACTCCCACCACAGGGAGAGGCACTAGGGGTGCCACATTCTTGGAACCACTTTTACCAGAAGTTTGGCAAGTGTGGCAACTCTTACAATACCTATCTACCTCAGCCCCCATTTTAGGCCAATAAAAGTAGAGAGAGAGCCTTTCCTTGGTCTTCTTGAAACTCAAGTGACCAACCAAAGTCATGGGCTAGTTGCAAGAATTGGAGTCGGTTCTCTTGGGGCACTACAAGTCTCTTGTAGTCTCCAGGGATTGACTCTGTTGGTTCACTATAGAAGAGGCCATCTTCCCAGTGTAACCTACACTTCCCAGGCTCTTGCCCTTCAAGCTGAGAAGCTGACTGGTGGCGAAGACCTTCCAGAGTTGAACATTGTCCCCTACTGAAGTCTGCCCTGTTGGGGCCACCTTCTGCCAGTAACGACTGCAGCTCAGGATGATCCACAGGGTCAAGATCTCCAATGAGTTCCTGGCCTCCTACTAGATCTGAATCTTCAGGCTCTAGTTCAACCACACAGGGTTGTACCTCACTCTCAGCCTCAGCTGGAGGAGGAATCACAGGTGTGATTTTTGACAACCTAGGAGACTTCCTGGTTCGCAGAACTGGAGTGCTTCCTGCTGTCTTCTTCTTTGAAGTTTTGGGTTTCCCCTTTGCTTCTGGTTGCTTGGAAATAGCAGTTAGTAACTCCAGTGGAGTAGGAGTGATTTATTTTTCTCTCATCTCCTCAGGAGAGCCCTTAGGGTCCTCTCCCTTGCAGGTCTGGTAAGCTCCTGTAATCTCTTACTAGGAGGTCTTGGAGAACTTGACACTACCCCCAGGTCTTTCAGATCATTGCCCAACAGCACCCTTCCTGGTACTTCAGATTGTACACTCACAGGTATCCTGACAGTCATTTCATTGCACTGTATGAGAGCTGGTAATTGGGGAAGCATCTGCACAGGCCCTCCAGCTAACTTGGTGAGGCGTTTGGGTGCCTTAGCAACATCCTCCGACTTGAAAAAAGATTTGTCCACCACAGTTACGCTAGCCCCAGTGTCTCTAATGGCAGGAGTCTCCTGACCATTGACTTGGACACTGTCTTTGTAATACTCTTTAGTATTAGGAGGGATAGAATTATACACATCTAAATTCTGTTGTTCCCACAACCCTAGGGATACTAAAGATACACTAGCTGAGACTCCAATGGGGTCTTCAGCTAGTAGTTGAAAGTTTCCACTGGCCATTTATACTCCCTCCTCTGGAGCGAAGGCTAAGGAGACAGTGTGGACCCCTGAAGGTTTACCCTTACATCTGGGATCCCCTTTCACATGATCAGTAGAGCCACAAAAATAACATTTTCCAAATGTCTTTATGAATGGTGGCTTGTTCTGACCTCCTTCTGGTCTGGGATCAGAAGGTGCACTAGCCTGATTAGGTTTCCCTTGTGGTTTACCCTTTTGTTTGGGGCCCTCTTTGGAATTGGAATTATTTGAATTCTCTTTGTTGTCTTTCTTTGGCTGCTTTCCCCCATCCTTTTTCTGAGTTACCCATGAATCCTTGTGAGTGGCCCTGTTGCCAACCCACAAGTCAGCAGCCTTAGCTAGCTTCTTAGAATCCAGTTCTTTTGAATCAGCCAAGTGCTGTCTGAGCTCAGGAGAGCAGGCATCATAGATAGACTCCATCATTACAAGATTTCACATTCCTTCATAAGTGTTAACTCTATAACCCTTAATCCATCCCTCTAAGTTCTTCAAACATTAATTCACCCAAGTAGCCCAAGGGGTACTATCATGCTTTTTGAGGGTCCTAGACCTCTTAAGGTACTGGGAAGGAGTCTTCCTAAATCTAGCTATTAAAGCTAGCTTTACACATTAATAATCCATCCTATCCACCCCCCCCAACTCCATTACCACATCAGATGCAACAGGGGGGAGCCTAGAGAATAACCAGGGGATCAACTGATTCCCTGTGATATCCTGGAGCCCATGATTGTATTCAAACATAGCAAGCCAATCTAATACATCCAACTTCGGTTCATACATACCCACAATCTCTTTAGGCATCCAGCGTCTTTTTGGACTGGTAGATCTAGAGGATTCTTGGGGAGAAGCATTTTCCAAAGACAATTTCTTCATCTCAAGCTCATGATTGAGCTCTAATTCTTTGAGCCTTAGTTCTTGATATCTCTGTTCAGTTTGGGCACTAATTATTTTGAATTCTAACTCGAGTCTCATTTTTTCTAGAGTGATAAATTCAAGACTTAATGTGGGACCTGATAAGGGTCCAGTAGCTACAGGTTGAGGCCTTTGAGCAGGCAGAGGCCTAGAGGGGGTGACATGGTTATCCTCCTCTTCCTCATCTGTCTGAACAATAACATTTTCAACATTATTATCCTCAATGTTTGCTACATTTGCTGGAGTAGTAGAGCCTACAGCACCACTATCCAGACTTTGCTTTTCTAACAGTATATCAATCATTTCTGTTTTCTTGCCTTTGACAGGAAGACCTTTCTGTCTGCACAAATCTTTAAGATAATCAGCAGTTTTTGTAAGGAGGGTCTCCTGACTGTAACTTTCCTTTCTTGACTTTGTTAAAATACACTTTTTGTGATCGTTAGCCTTGTGGTTAATTGAACCAAGGTACTAGCAGCACACTAAAATGTAAATCCAATACTTTTATCCTCACCGCTGTACACCAGTGTGAGGCAGAACCCAGTGCAGTTCCCTTAGGGAGCACTACAGAAGATTAAGACTACAGGTATGAGCAAGAAAATCCCCTTTGGTATCAGTCTGTACCACAAAGATTTAGTTGGTAGCTGTGGCTAAGCAGTCAGACTTATCTCAAGAGGGAGATGCGCAGTATTCAGGCAATGTAATGTATGCTTCTATAGCGCCGGTAACCCACAGGCATCAGGGCGTGTTAACATAGACAAAAATAAACTATCTAGGAAGACTCACTAGACTGCTAATGATACTGTGTTATAAATGAGAAGGATTACTTAAAAAGATGAGTCTTCAGGAGTTTACGGAATTGTCTGTGATTCTCCTGTATTCTCAAGTTCAGGGGCATGGAGTTCCACAGCTGAGCTGCCTGCACTACAAATGACCTGCCCATGGCTAATTTAGGTTTGTGTTTTTGTATTACCAGAAGGTTCTTTCCTGCTGAGCGTAGCAGTCTCTTTGGAGTGTGGATAACTAAGTTCTTTTTTATGTAATCGGGTGCATTTCCAAAGATACATTTATGCACTAGGGTGAGAGATTTGAACTTGATCCTTTCTTCAACTCCTAGCCAGTGGAGCGACTTCCTGGCCTTATTAACATGATCTCTTCTCGAAAGATGTTTAATTAGTCTTACAGCATCATTCTGAATGACTTGACATGTTTGCATGTCTTTAGCACGGGCACCTATTAGAAGGGCACTGCCGTAATCTAACCTTGATAACACAACTGCCCTGGCTATGGTAGCCATATTGTTTTCACTCAAATATAGTCTGATAGCCCGCATAAGTCTCCGATAGTAGGCAGTATTTTTTTGCAGGAAATTGATCTGAGCCTCTGAGTTGACAGAAGAGTTCATCATCATACCCAGAGTCTTGACATGGTCAGATACTGTTATCATGGCCTCCTTGCTCTGGAAAAATGTGTACTCCCCTCCCAATTTGTCTAGTAATCGCTTGAGCTGAACAACATGAGTTACATTTTGGAGTCGTTTAAGCACATCCAGTTGGATTGCATCCACTCATTGATTTTACTATATATTAAGTTAATCTTTGCGCTGTCTGCCCTATGTGATCCTTCTAACTCCATTATAAGCTGCGTGTCATCGGCGTAGTTGGTAAACACAACTCCAGATTCAGTCAAAATATCACACAGTGCACGCATATACAAGTTGAAGAGCATTGGTGATAGACTAGCGCCCTGTGGCACACTGAATAGTATTAAAATGGGGTCAGAGAAGTTGTCGCACCAGTGAACTCTTGCACTGCGATTTGTGAGGAAGGAGACTAACCACTTTAATGCCATGTCAGAACAACCCACAATATCTTGCAATGCTTTAACCAGCAAATCATGGTCGACCAAGTCGAATGCCGCACTGAGATCTAGCAACATCAATATCCCAATTTTGTATTTGTCCATAAGGTTTAACATATGGTTCTGCAGGTCCAACATGGCTGTTTCTGTGCTGTGACCTGCTCTGAAACCGGACTGTTGGTGGTGTAAAGATGCATGGGTTTCTACATGGACCTGCAACTGCTGGGTGGCAATTTTATCTAAAATTCTGAGTATAAAATTGGAATTGGTAATCGGCCGAAGATTACCTGGATCTTTAGGATCCAATCCAGGGTTTACACAATTGGTATTACAGTGCTATGGCACAAGGAAACACTGACCAAAGCTTTGTATTAAAAAGAATATATATTTAATTTACACACTTCTAGTTCAACACATAAATCATAGTTAATAAAGCAAGTTAAATTCAGTCGTTGGAAAGTATACACAACTCCCTAATTACTTGTAGACAAGTTTGCGGTAGAGTAAAAACTGAGCAAAACGGCACAGTGAAAACCAATTACAAATGGCACTCTAGCAAGTTAGCGCAAGGGAGGGAAAGCACAAGATAAACCGACATATCTTTAAATACACCCTAGCAACACTTCTCTGAAGTTTTGTGAACAAGTAATGCACAGTAGCACTTTAGCAACAAGATACATAAATGAAAACTGCAAAAAATGGCACTTCACAAGTTAGAACAGTGGGAAGGAAGAGGTGTTTAGAGGATTCAGGTGCATCAACACATTTCTAGATGCGAATCAATCTAGTGAGAGCAGATCTAACAAATCAGCCAGAGTCAATAGGCCTGAGCCAGAGTCAGTGGTACAGGACCAAGAGTTTAGGAGAAAAAAATGTTCTTTTACCTGCAGTCAAGTCTTTGGTTAACAAAGTTTGAAAAGGTAGATGCAAGGTGAAAGACAATGTTAGACGAAAGGGCGGCCAACCCGACAGGTAGGTAAAGGATTTTTAACACACCTTTAGGGCTACCACACAGAAAGGGAGGCCTGGCGGAACAAAGTACCTTTAAAGGAAGAAGTGGCTCCTGCGGTGGCGTACGTTCCTGGTAGTTCTCACAGTTCGGGGGATCCAGCAGGGGAAGAGAGGCTCTCGACGTGGACGAAGGTCCGAGTTACTGCACTACCCAGGGATGAAACCAGCCGCGGTGCTGCCAAACGAAAAAAAGGTACGCTCCTTTAAATCGCAGTCCGGGTGGATGGCTGCCTGGCTATCCGGTCTCCAAGTGATTGACACTGGCGATTCAACCAAGGCAGGTCCGAGGACGCGATTGGCGAACTGGTTGGTCCCACCAGCTCATGGGAAGAAGGCTCTTTCGAAGAAGATCTCCTATCGTCGTGTGGAAGAAAAGCGGTGAGACGATGCAGCAGGGCTTCACCGGTGGTGCAGGTGCTGAAGATGTCCTTGGCTTCTCTCCCCTTAGGTTTCGTAGTTCCAGTGGCGATGTCTTGCTCTTCCAGTCCTCAGGACCCTGCTTTTATACAAACAGACCCCCATTCATACAGCCTAGCTGTCACTCACACAGTGAAGTGGTCACTTTGGCGGGAGACCCTCCAGCCTATCAGGTTAGAGTGCGACTTGAGTTGCTGCACCAACTCTGTCCTGGGGTCCTACTCCCACTCCCACACAGTGGACCCACCCCAGACTCAATGGCGCCAAAAGGAGGGCTTCTCGGCAGAAGCCTGCCAAAAGGACGAACAAAGGATCCCCGACCTGGATTAGGAGTTTAGAGAAAGACACGAGAAAGAATTTATATTAAAGTTCTGGCAAATAAAACCCACCTGGGTAAAGTTAATAACAGAATAGACCGGCGGTATGTAAGAGGCTGTCAGAAAAAGTGGTAGCCTGGAACAATGGGAATTCCCATAGGAAAATATTTCCGGTCGAATATTTACAGTAGTAACCACTGACACCAGCCAGAAACTTTAGAGAGAGGAACTGTACGGTACCCCCTCGAAAATGAACATAAGGGAAAAACTATTAACCCTTTCCAGTACCTCCATAGTAAGATGGGTTGTACTGGTTTAGTTCATAAAGATTGACTAGTAAAGTCAATGGGGACTTTACATGCCCTGGGAGACAGTAGTCAGTCCCAGGGTATGGAGTCTATGTTTGGGGGTCGCTAAGACACCCCTGTGTCACTGCACGGAGGGTGCTGTGTAACACATGTGAATAAAGATTGTTCCTATGGGGGTGAGAAAATCCCAAAGATATTAAACACAAAAATAGCCTAGAACACACATAGCAAAAATGCCTAAGAGTAGGAAAAAGAGTCTCACTCTTAGCAGATAGAAAGAAACAAACCCTTCAAATCCAGCAAAGCTGCTGGGGGACTCGATAGGTAAGGGAAATTAGCCATAGAATGAGAATTCTCCCTAACAGTCAGGTGTCGCTACAGCGTAGAAAACAAAATCAGACGGTAATCTCCATTCTTTCCGTGTTAGTTCTGGCACTACTCTTGTCAATACCTGTATGCCATATATGAACGGTTCCATGTCATTTCGCCGCGGTATTTTTCATCGCGTGTTTTTTCATCGCCGTATTTTTTTCGAAAAAAACTCATCGTTTTTTTTTTTTTGGGGGGGGGTTAATCCGACCAAGCCCCCTGTTTTTTATTTTTTATTTTTTCCCTTACACCCACAACCATATATTTCATTTTTTAACCCCACCCAAAAAAAAAGCGAGTTTTTTTTCGAAATAAAAACGGCGATGAAAAAACATGTGATGAAAAATACCGCGGCGAAACAACGGCATACCATATGAACATATCTGCATTGGTGGGAATGCTTCATACTGCTGTTTCATTTGCTATTGTTTGTATGATTAGCATCGCCCGTAGGGGGCACATGCCGGGTGTGGAACATTTCACCCCCCCTTTCTGTGAATGCGATGGTCATGTTGAGTTTACTGAGGAGATCTCTTCCTAATAAATTCACGGGTGAGTATTCATGGTACAGTAGTCTCACTGTTCTTCCCCCTACATTTACATCTAAATCTTTAGTGTAAGGAACCATGACCACAACCCCAGAGAATCCCTGCGTCTCGAGATTTTTGCCAGATAGCGGAAAATTGCCTTTACATAGGCATGATTTCTCTGACCCCGAGTCCACCATAAAGATGAACTGCTTGTTTCCTATCTCTGTCCCAGATCTGCATGATTTTTCTGACACAGAAATGTGTGTGATGGAAAAGTGTGCATGAGAAATGTAAGCACTGCAAACGTTTCGCACATTTCCCATGTGAACATATACTGCAAACCACTACATACCCACACCCCCACCCACAACCACAACATACCCACAACACACCACCACCAACACCCTCAACACACCCCCACCCACACCCCCAACATAACCAAACCCTACTTACCTTTTCTTCACGCTGTGTCCCTGCGGCGCCAGTTCCTTTTCAGTTCCGTGATCGTTAACCGAAGCCACAGGGTCCTTTTCTTTTTCTTTTCTTTTTTTTTACGGTCAGCTGCAGGGGTTTCTGTAAAGTGAGCGGGGTGTTGCGGGGGACACCCCCTCAGCCCCCATTTCTTTTTTATTTTTCTCAAGTGTGCTGCAGGGATATCCACCCAACCCCAGCTCACTATACTGTATAGTATGGTGAGCAGGGTGTTGCATGGGACAACCCCGCAGCCTCTGCAGTCTTTTAAAAAAAATGTTACTTACCTAAAATGTATGGACCAAAGGTTCGAACTTTTGGTGTTCGAACCTTTGGTGGTATGCAGTTATCAGACTTTTTGTATAGTGAGACCTTTTTTTTCGGTCCTTTCATACAATACCCGATGTGCCCACCAGTGGTTCCTCTTCTGGACGTAAGGTGGTTGATAGGACTGGACATGCAAGGGCTTTCTGTGGGCTGACCTAGTCTGGGTGAGTGTCTGTTCCAGGTCATGAGAAAGCATTGTCACCGAGCACACATGCTCCCCGGAACGGGGCCGGTGCACCATTTTCAGTTGTAACAAAGGGGTTGGCATGAGTGTGTGTCATTTGGTTTTCACGTGTGAGACGTGTCTGCATATTTTGCGGTGGTTGTCTGGGTTCATTGGGTGATGCCATGTATCTGCCATCGATCTGTTCGTCCTGTGCACATTCCTCCATCGGTAACCCATAGGGGCTCCATGGATGCGGGTGCCCATACTGGTATCTCTGATTATTTTGATAATTGCCCATGAGACGGGTATGACATTCCCTAGCAAAGTGACCCCACCTCCCGCACAACCAACATGCACTCTGTCCTCCTCCCCTTGGTCCTTGCACTCCATTACCTCCTCCATGCTGCCCTCTGTACCCACCTCTTCCTCTTGCGGGCTTTCCCTGCCACTGGGGTCCTATGTACTTCTCCTCTCCCTACCATTGCTCCTGGCCGTTACCCGCCCATGTGGATGCCATTCTGGCCTGTAATGCTACTGTCCCCTCCCCCTCTTCTCCCTGCCGTTCTTGGAGTGGTCCTGCTGTTAATGCTGCAACCTTCACTGACTTGCTCTGTACCAGCTTTGCTTCGTCTGCTAATCTTCTTTATGATATTTCTTTTTCTCTCTCTTTGATCCTTCTACAGTGGTGTATCATGATATTCTGAAATTTTTGGCCAACCTTTGACTTCTATCCCAGCAATTTTATGTAGGGTCTTCTGTGCCTCCTTTGGGAGGCCTTTATTGAAAATGAAGTACAACAGGGAGGTGGATTGGTCCCACACTGTATCCGTCTCTGCCCGCCACATATCCTGCATCCGAAGAATGAACTGCGGCCCATCCTTGTTAGGCAAGATTATATGCAGTACCCTTTGGTTGCACTACAACAACCCTGACCTCCTGGCAATAGGGACCCAACCTTTGGTATAAGTCTGTACTACACAGGTTGGTAGTGTGGTCAAGCAGCCAGGTTTATCTCAAGAGGGGTCAATGTGAGCTGTAGGGGAGATTCACAGTGAGAAACTCTTACACACAAGGTTTCTTGATAAAACAATTATTAATTTATTTCACAGTCAGTTAGAATACGCCTTCTTCAGAAGGGAGCAATGTTAAGCAACACACAAATACACTTCGAAAATACACACTTTTAGGTTCTAAATCAGCAAATACCCATTTGGGATGGCTCACAGACACTACCTACACCCTCAGGAGACCTCATTTGCTAGGGTGCTGTGGGCATTAATATATCACTGTTTGCATTTAGAAGATTTTTAGGAGAAGTGTCAAAGAAAAGAGGGATCAGAATAAAACAAGTATCCACACAGTTATTCTCAATCAGGTAAGTACTTTCAATAACCCCCAATGCAAAGTCAGTTAACACTTTCCTGGAAGGAAGGTAAAACACATAAGCAGAGGAAAGAAGAGTCATTCAGGGAGCCAGGCCAGCCAATGTTAAGTTAGCAAAAGTAAAGCTGAACTGAAGCACTTCTTGCAGGTAAGTAGAACGTATTTCACAATCTTTAAATAGTCTTGGTAGAATAGAAGAAATCGAAGTAGGGCCGCAGGCTGATTAGGCGTGTGAGGTTAAGAAGCTGGCAGCAACTCTAAACATGCAACCAGATAAGTCTCCAATGAGGACAAGTGGCTACACAACAAGAGGTAAGTTCTCTTAGACTGTACAGTACCTTTAGGTTAAAGAAAAAGTGCAGCAGATGGCTTCTGTTCCCATGCAGTTCTGCAGATCCTGCTGTTCCTGGGCCTCAGTCGTGGGGACAAGAGGGAGGACGTCTGGGGACTCCAGCACTGCAATGGGACAGTCACCGCTCGCAACCGCCAATCTTCAAACAAGTGGCTATTCAGAGTTTAAGCTCCTTGCGTCTACCGCAAATAGCACCACCGCGGTTCCTGGCTGTCGAGATGGGCTTTCCTTGCTTCTGGGGTACTGCACTCTGTTGAGAGGGCTCACGCTCGGTCAGCTCTGCTTCCTGGGAGTCCGTAGGATCTTCTTGGAGCTCTTGGCCAGCTTAAGCAACGCACAAAAAACTGGTATTTCTCTCCCTGGCTATTCGGTTCCAGCAGCAACTGCAGTGGAAACTCAACCAGCTCTGAGAGGATGTCCAGGTGGCTTATGTTGGAGTTGATTGGTCCCACCAACTCAAAGGGAGAAGTCGTCCTTGCAGGAGCTTCTCTGTCGATGCAAATTTGGAGCTTCAGCACAGCAGCAGGGTTGAACCGGGCAAACCAACGGTCCAGGAGTTGCAGCAGGCGTCTTTTCCAAGTTCTTCTTCGGATTCCTTCATCCATTGGTTGGCTCTGCCTTCCAAGCCAAAAAGGCTCGCCTTTTATGCAGCTTGCTCCCATTCATTTCAGCTTAACTGTCAGTCACCCAGCAGGGTGGCTGTCCTACCCGGAAAGCCAGCCGGCCAATCACCTAAGAGTGCATTCCTGTCTCCTAGGAGATGAAGCACAGAGATTTTCGGGCATCTCCCTTGCTTCCTGCCCGCCAGACACCCTGGAGCAGGAGACGGGCTTCACTCATGAATCCCACCAAAGACAAAATGAACAAAGGGACCAAACCTAGTTTGTCACGCAGAGTAAATCTCAAGAAGGACCATTTCACAAAGAAATGGCGAAAAAAGAATACCAGGGCCCTTTAGACACAAATGGCACCCATGGGTGCTTTACTGTGGCTTCGAACGCAGCCTGCGGTAAAACACACAATGGTAGTAAAAAGTAAACCACTGCCACCAGCCATTCAGTGAGGGAAGGGTAACATAAAATTGTTACACAAGAAGCTAGATAAAGGGGATACTAAGTAAACCCTCCAGCACCGTATTGTGAGATAGCGTGTGCTGGGTCTAGAAAGTTACAAAGGTCAGTAAAGTCAATTTCAGTTTACTGCTCTTGGAAACAATAGTTATCCAAGAGAAAGTTGTTAAACCTTTGGGAAATGTAAAAGTCGACCCTGTGCCACTGCACTGAAGGTGCTGGGTGACACAATGTCAAAGATGATGCCTATGGAGTTTGTCAGACTCCAAAACCAAAAAGAAACACAGAGTTCAAAATCACATTAAAATACATGAGAGAGAGGGGAAAAGGGTCTCACTCTCTCCAGGTTAAAAAAAAAGAAAGTCCTCAAAATCAAGCAATGTTTATGGGGGCCTCTAAGTTAGAGGGAATTAGCACATTTCTGCAAATTCTCCCTAACAAACCTCCTCGTCACCCATAGTGCATTGCATCACTGATTGTAAATCTTCGGTGTCGGGGAAGGTCCTCCGCAGCGCATCCCACACCTGGGTTTCTTCTCACAGGCATATATCCATTTTCTCGCTCCCCCTGAAAGTGGAGGGAGTGCTTTTAGTAAATGAGTCTTGTCCATCAGTGCCCAAGGGACTTAATCGGGACGTCCTGCACCTTTGTGGATGAGGGGAATTTGCAGTTTTAACCTCACATTTCCTTACTTACCTTTACTCCTTTTTTTTTGCTATTGCCATTCACCCTTTTTTGCTATTGCGAAGCCTTCCTTCCCACCCCTCTTCTCATGTCTCTGTCACCTGTGTCACCCATTTAATCTGTTGTGTTCCTCCCGCTGCTCCTTCTTCGAACTCATCAAAATCGATCCAACATTCCTTTCCCCATCTGATACTTCTGTGTCATACCCCAAACTCATTGTCTCTCCCTCTTGTTCTACCCACCCTTTCCTGATTGGTGTACTGTCTATTCGGAACAGGAAATCTCCAGATTTTGACTCATCTTCTGGCAATTCGGTGGAGCTTTGTAACGGGGGCAGCAGCTGTGGCTGCCCTCCCCCTGGAGTTGGCAATGCTGTTTTGCAAAGTATCTGCAATCATGCTAACTCAGCCTGAGTGTTTGTCATTAATCCCTCTAAATCGGGGGCACCTGTGGGGTTGTCTGGAACGTATGGGGGAAGTGGTACAGCTGCTGGGGTGGTCAGAGCTCTTGGTTGTGCTAGATTCAGGGGGTCACAATACCCTTCAGGGGGTCTAGTGAGTAGGGGGTACAATTATTTTGATTCTGCCCCTCGCTTGTCGTTTGCTGCTCCCTCGTCTTTTGGCGCCCCCTGAATCTCTGGTTCTTTGGCTTTATTATTTGTAGTGGGCATTTCCTCAAACATCCTCTAAGAATCTAATAGTTTGCGTCTGTTTTGAAGCTCATTTCCTTTATATTTGGCCATTAAATACGTTTCAACATGGTCTAATAGTGCCTTATCAAAAGACCCCTCTTCTGGCCAGACCCGAGGTGGTCCCTCCTCTTTTACTTTCGTTAACCATTTACCATGACATTTCTTTATTTTGTCGCTATAGAGAGGGAGGTGCTTACAAATATGCCAGTGTGGTGTGTCTAAGCCCATGGTGTCATTATCTTTCTTTGATTCTGAAGTATGTGCACCTAGGTGCTTACAGCACTAGCCTTCAACCTTCGATATTATTGTCATCAATTTTCATGAATAGATCAATTACTTACGCATTGCAATGATGAAATAACAGAAGCACAAAAACATTTAACCAACTAACAGTTAGAGGTGACGGACCGACAAATTATACTGACAACATTGAACAAAAGACTTAAAACTTTAGAAACCTGTCCTATATCCCACGGCCCTTTGTTAATTTAAAAAAACCTGTTCCCTGCACACATCCAACATTCACGTCACTTCCGCTCCTCATGGGCCTTCCTCCAAAAGATTATAGATAACTAAGAAGAAGAATTGTTGCTTTTTTTCCTGAGCCCTCTAAATAGATGAGGCTCCTACTTTATCCTTATCTCCACTTATATTCCTGCACTGGTCGGGACAGTGCTATGCGGCACTGCCTTCCACCACCTTTCATAGCTAGGTTCCCGTATCTCCTCTTATTTTATCAACTTATTGTTAGGCAGAATTATATGCAGTACTCTTTTGGGAACACCACACACAATTAGGACTACAAGTGACAGTACAAATTCACCTTTGGTAGAAGCCTGTACTACACAGTAAAGTGATAGCGATGGCTGAGCAGCCAGACTTATCTCAAGAGTAAATGAACAGGATCAAATAGTTACACAAAAGACAGCAATTACTAAGATTCAAACAAACACTGACTCAAGGTTTCTGAGTAAAAGAATATACGTTTATTTACACATCAGTTAGAAACATTTCACTAAGTAAATCAGTTGAAAAATCATGTTACCAATACACCACACCACTTCCAACAGATTCTGGACTACTTTAAACTCAAAATGAAGTGGGAGCAAAATGGCACTCCAGCAATTTAAAAAGGGAGGGAAAGACAAAGTTAGACTAAAATTGAGCAGCACCAACAGGTAAGTAAGCAGGGCAATCTAGAAAGAGGAACCACAGTGATGGAGTCAAATTAAAAGGGCTTGGGCCAAAGTCAATAGGACAAAAGTATTTTGCTCAAGATCACACAGTTCAGGGTAGTTCGCAGTTAAGTCTTTGCCAAAAGTTCTGGATGAAGTTGGTCAGTAGAAAAGTTAGTTTAAAGAGAAGAGAAGGACAAGCCCTCAGATTGGTGAAAGGTTTCACACACCTTCACCGCGGCTGAACAAAACGCACAACTGGATTTGAACAGTACCTTTCAATGGAGAAGAAGGCTGTAGCTGAGGCAGACGTTCCTGGCAGATCCTGCAGGCTCACGTTTCCTGAAGCGACTGTTGGACTGACATGAAGTAGGAAGAATGGAGGGTCGTGCACTGCCCAGGGAAGAAACCAGCAGCAGAGCAAAGCAACACATAAAAGGTCAAAGGATACGCTGGAGGCCAGGAATCTTCATTAGTTGCTTTAATTAGATGACATCAGGAGGACATAAGATGATTCAGGATCAGAGTGGAGCACACTAGCTCCCAACACCCAGGCTACATCATCTCAACTCTCCCTGGGTAGAACGCTCACCACACAGCATTCCACAAAATCATACCCGAACACTGCATTCATGACATCACCACTCATCATACATGCAAGCAGGTGGAGAGAGAGGAAAGAGTATCACCCTTAACAGACAGGTAGGGCCCTTTCTCCATGGTTCTTTAATTTTACATGAGCGCAAAACAAAAAAACAGGCAATTCTTGGTTGCAGTGTTTCAAGGGCTGCTGTTCATGTGAAAGGGACTTCTGTTTGGGTCCTTTAAATGCACCCCACACAGGTCGCTGATACAATTTACGTCTGAGCAACAATTAGTTGCTATTTATGAACTTCTTCGTAATTCAAACTGAGCTTTGATGCTTTTTCCGAATATGGTAAGCAGCTGCTGTAATAACAATTGATGTAGCACTATGCACCGCCTTCCAGAATTGATCCATTTCAATATATTCAAGATGTGCAAAGAAATTCATATAGCCCTTTAAATAGTGAATTTTTAGTACCAAACAGGTAGTTAGCATATGGCGACCTGTCTCGATCCCATTCCCACAAAGGTGACATAGCCTGTCTTTTAGGGTAATTTGTTTCCAAACCCCAATATAGTCCAAAGTAGAGAGGAGATTCAAACGCAAATATATAATGAATCGCCTTATTGGAAAGGAGCCTATTTTAGTTAAGTATGATTGAGGTGTATTTAACGGAAAACATTGGTGGGAAATATACATTATATCTCCTTTTGACTGACAATTTATCAATTGTGTCAGCTCTATCACGATCTCCAGATTCTTTCCTCAGTGTCCACTCTAGTTCATGAGTGAACATATTATCTTGGTCTATAGGAGGTTGCTTGCCAATCAGTCTCAATAATTTTCATACATAGCTCAGTTCTTTGCAACTGCCATAATGAAAGAAGTGAGAGAAGTCCAAACTCCATTCTCAGCGCCTCCCTGGAACAGTATTTGGAAGTTTTTAATTTTTTTATTTTAATAATTTTTATTAAGGTATGTAGTATACAATCATAAAGTCATGACTTCATAAACATAATGCAGTGAAACTTTTACATGAGAATAGATTAAACAATGGTAAAATGGAAGTGTTCCAATAGAGCAATTAATTAATTACACTGTGTACAATGTGAAGTTGAACATATAAGGAACAAATTGTCAATATAATTGAAAACCTACGCAAAAGAACTGTAGCACAGTGTTGTGCACAACTTAGTATGGAACAAATTCTGCATTATGATGTCTAAGTGGGGGGGAGGACAAACATAAGACTGACATATGACAAACACGACATATGGGGGAGGGGGGAGAAAGGGAGGTGGTAGGTATTGATGAAGAGAGGCACATGGGCATATAATACAGTAAATATTCAGTTAAGTGTCCAGATTAGTATTCGCATATAATGATCTTGGGAGCATCAAAGGAGAGTGAGAGATTTGGAGAAGTCACATTCCATGCGTGGTTACATTAAAATGGTTCAGAAATCGAGTGAAAAATGACCACTTAGCATTAAACTTAGGTATAGAGTTAAGATTGTTTGCCATGCACATTTCCATCTTTTGCATGAGACATATGTTATTCCACCAGCTTCTTATACATAAGGAATGAGAGTCTTTCCAATTGGCAGTTATACTCTTCATAGCCAAACAAATAAAGAGATCATAGAGCCTGGAAGCATCATATGGCAAGTGGGTGGTAACTGCTAGGCTACCTAAAACAATATTCATAAATGAAAGTGGTATATCGGTGAAGAAAATAGAGTTAAGGTATTTCCATACTTGTTGCCAAAACTTAAGGGTATAGGGACATGAGAAGAACATGTGCTCATACGATGCTGGGGTAGCTCCACAAGTCCAACAATTGTCATTGTCATTAACATTGGATAGAAATAATTTGGCTGGTGTAATGAAAGCTCTATGTATAAAGAAGAAAACATGTTGGGAGTTATTTGCTGATGTTGAAATATATTTGAATCTAGAGAAGAGCTTAGACCATGTGTAATCGTCTAAACCATAGCCAAAGTCATCTTCCCATTTGTGGCGTATCGAGGACAACTTCAGGGATGATATTAGAATGTTGTAGAATTTTGAAGCCTTTGTGTCAGTGGGCATAGTAAGATGTAGCAATCTTAAGGCATCAGGAGTCAGAATATCATTGGAGGAGCTGTGTAGTGCGTCAAAGCAAGAATTAACTAATTCGTTGTAGAAGTTGTATTCTGTGTTGAGGATTGAGAAGTGACTTTTAAGCTGCTGAAAGGAAAGGATAGATGATTTTTTTTATGATTTGTTGTATAAATCTAATACCCTTTTTCTTCCAGGATTTTCTGTTTAGGGTTTTATTCTTAATCAGTATCTTATTGTTATGCCATAGATAAGGAGAAAGGCATTTTTTTGGGGAGTCTGTCTGTGTGAATAAAAAGAGTTGGAGGGCTGATATTGTGGCTCTAATGGGATCTGATATTGCTAGTGAGGAGTGCTTAAATACATAAATGAGGTCGGTAATTTCAGTGGGATACATTAACTGCTTCTCTATAGTACACCATGTGGCAATATCTGACGTTATGGGGCAGGCAAACCAGTATCTAGCTTGCTTCAAAAGAAGGCAGTGTGGAATGCTTTGAAATCAGGAAACCTAACCCCTCCCTTGTCATACGGTGCTTTCAATTTTATTAGAGCTATTCTTTTGCTTTTACCCTCCCCCCATAGGAAATTTAGTAGGATAGAGTAAATTGATTTATAAAAGGATGGAGATATATATTTGGAAGTTTTACTAAAGAACAAAGGAATGTTTACCTCTATTTTGCTTAACCATGTAATATGTCTATATGGCAGAGCAGAAAGACCATGCATTAGGCTTGGGACGTTGTAATCCTACGGGAGTCAGGTCACATAGGATGGTGTGTCTGCATAGGCTAGCCATGACACTGACTCACTATTGATTTGGGGGGAAAATTGTGAACAGCATTTAAGAATCTGGAATGTCAGCCACATACAAATTAAATAATAGTGGTCAAATAACATATCCTTGTTTAAGGCCTCAGGTGGTATTGAAATCATCAGTAATTTCACCCTCTTAACTCAGACGTACCGTCACTGATTTGTTGGTGTACAAAACCTTAATGAAATACAAAAGGTGTCGGTCAATTCCACAAGTCTCTAATTTATGCCAAAGAATTGGTCAACAGACTAGGCCAAAAACCTTGCTGTAATTAAAGCAGCAGCAGTATAGATTTTGATTTGATCGTCGCGCAGCCTCTGACATCAAAGAGTGTATGGCACTTATATTGGGAAGTGTGCAGTGCACCTTTCTGAAACCAGTCTGAAAAGGTTTCAGTAGTTCCTTTTCTTGGACTCATTTAGTGAGTCTATTCAGCAGAATGGTTGAGAATATTTTTTGCCTGGTGTCGATCATCGTGAGCATGCAGTATTTCACTGGATCCAACCTGTCTCCTTTTTTAAAAATAGGTATAGGGATGGATTTCCACCAGCTATTCGGTATCGCGCCACCTGCCGCTATTTCACTAAATAAATCCAACAGTGCTTTTGCCCAAAACAGGGGATTTGATTTAAGAAGAATATTTGAGATTCCGCCTGGCCATGGAGCTCACAAGGCCTTACGCTTTTTAATGAGAAAGACAGTGATGTCTTCCAGCTCGCGGCCAATTATTATAAGTTCATTTTGAAAGAGATGACTCATCGTTCTGTCCCTAGCGCCTTCAGCATCGAAATATAATTCAGCGATATAGGATATCCAAGGTGTTTCTGACACCAGGTTTAGTTCCAAAGGAGAAGTCGTTATCTGGAAATCTTGGTAACGAGACCAGAACATTTGTTAGCAAACTAAAGATCACCCACCAGTTGGCGCTGCTTAAGGAGTTCTTATGTTAATGTAACTAATTTTAATAGCGAGTGGCTAGAATGCTGGTATGAGCTGCTTCACCCTTGCACTATCATTTCTTCTCCTCTTGTACTCTCATTCATCCCCCTTCCACTCTCACCCCTCCCCCTTTAACTGTCATTCCTTCACCCTTTGTACTGTCATTCCTTTACCATTTCAATGTACTTCCTGCATCCCTTGCACTCTCATTCCTTCCCCTTGCACTGTCATTATTTCACCATTGCACTCTCATGTCTTCTTTTGCACTCTCATTCATCCCCCTTCCACTGACATTCCTCCCCCCTTTGTACTGTCTTTCCTTCCCCCACTTGTCCCGTCATACTACCCACCTTGGACTGACCTTCTATTCCCCCTTGCATTGTCATTCCTTTACCCCTGATCACACTCAGGAACGCACAGTTTCTTTATTAAGGTGAGTTAGGGTACGTACATATCTATTCCTAGGCTTAAAAGTGCAAGTAGGTGCACTCTAGCGTGCTAAAAACACATGTTGAGCCACTCCGGGCTGTCTATGTGTCTGCCACTGTTCGGATGAAATTCTGGAAATTTTAATAGGTTTTCTCCGACAGGCAGGTACGAGTGTGTTTCTTAAAAGACTGGAGGGAGTAAATTGTATTCTCCAGTGTGTTCCTCTTTTACAAATCTTCCATTGTAATTTCTTCCCCCTTGCACTATATTTCTTTACCCAATTTCACTGTGCTTGCTGCACCCATTGTGCTGTAATTTCTCCCTCCCCTTGAGCTGTCATTCCTTCCTTCCAATGCTCTACACTGCTCATGTGTACTTTTGCTGGTCTGGTTTTCATATACTGGATTATTTTATTCTCCCGGGCGATTCCATGTATTCCTCATTCCTACTCCCACAGTTAATTCCCCACTCTCACTTGCCCATCCCCCCTGACACTTCTCCCCTCCCTGCTCCCCTGCACTTGCCTGATCTCAATGTCACTAGGCCTAGTAAGATTGTTGTTTTGTACTTCCTCTGTTTCCCCTCCCTTCGTGCCTTGAAACACTTGTGCATAGGGGCGTTATAAATGCCATATAATATCATTTGCTTCATTCCATGCCATGCTGTTATTCCTCCCCAACTTGCACTCTCATTACTTCCTGTCCTTGCACTGTCATTCTTTCCCCCTTGTGTTATCATTCTTTCCCCCTTGTGTTGTCATTCCTACCCTCATTTGTGCAGTTATTCCTGTCCCCATGTGCACTGGCTGTTCAGTATCCTCTGGGAACACTACACACAATTAAGACTACGGGTGTAAGCACAACCTCATCTTTGGTATAAGTCTGTACTACACAGTGTTGTGGTAGCGATGGCTGAGCAGCCAGGCTTATCTCAAGAGGGATGTGACCAGTATCAGAAGGGACTTGCAATCACAGTGGTGCAAACAAACACCTACTCAATGTTTCTTGGTAAAACAATATTACTTTATTTACACATTTAGTTAGAAAACATTCCACTAGTAATAAACAGCTCTACAGTACACAACCAATAAGTTACTGAACACGTTAGGCTCCCCTGAAGTGGGAGCAAAATGGCACTTCAGTTACTTTCAAAAGGAGTAAAAAGACAAAGGTTATAAGAATCAAACACAATGACTTTCATAGGCAGGGCAAATAGTTTCAGTTCACTTCAAGAGGCAGTTCAATTCAATAGGCCTGGGCCAAAGTCAATGGATCAGTGTCTTGGATAGGATAGCACAGTTCTGGTAGTAAACGGTTAAGTCTTTGCCAATGTTCTAAGAAGTAGTTTGCATGAAAAAGAGTTATAGGTCGGTTTAGGAGCAAACACGACTCAAAAGTTGGGAACGTTTCACAAACTTTCACTGCGGCAAAGAGGATTACTCTACCGTATTTGCACAGTACCCTTTAGAGTGAAGAAAAGCGGTAGCTGAGGCAGTTGTTCCTGGCAGTTCCTGCAGATCTCGCTGTTCCTGAGCCTCATTTGTGGGGACAAGAGGGAGGACATCGGGAGGTTCCTGCACTGCACGGGGACGGATCCACAAGCTTGGTAAAACATTGGTTTAAGGTGTGAGTGCCTTAAAGTCCACAATCTGGTATCCTTCTCACTGGCTATCCGGTTTTCAACAGCACTCTTAAGAAAATTCGACCAGTCAGGGACGGTGTCCAGGTGGCTTGCGAGTTGGTTGTTCCCACCAGCTGAAGGGAAGAAGTCGTCCTTGAAGGGGCTTCTCTGTTGAGGGAGTTTCAGGCAATTCAGACCTACAGCAGGGCTTCACCAGGCAAACCAATGGTCCAGGAGTTGCAGCAGTCGTCATCCTTCAGCTCGTCTTCGGTTTTTTCGTTTCAGTGGTCGACTCTGCCTTCCAAGTCCCAGAGACCTGCTTTTAAACAGTTTTCTCCCATTCATTCCAGGCTAGCTGTCACTCTCCCAGCAGGGAGTCTGTCCTTGCCGGACAGTCAGCCAGCCAATCACGCCAGAGTGCATTCAGGTCTCGTAGGAGACTAAGCACAGGGAATTTCAGGCACCTCCCTCACATCCTGTTCACCCCAGACACTCAGGCGCCAGAGGAGGGCTTCAGCACTGAAGCCCGCCAAAGGCAAACAAACAAAGGGACCAAACCTGGTTTGACAAACAGAGACAAACACAAGAAGGACCTTTCCAAAAATAAATGGTGAAAAAAGATGACCGGAGACTGTTTTTGCAGAGGGGGCTCAGATGCCATCCTGAAAAACATGGCTCCGGTGGATTTCAGCTTGTTAGGGATAATTCTCTTAAAAGGCTAATTACCCTTACCTATAGAGTCCCCCAGCAGCTTTGCTGGATTTGAAGGGTTTATTTTTTATTCCTGCTAAGAGTAAGACTCTTTTTCCCACTCTTAAACAAATTGTGATGTGTGTTTTAGGCTATTTTTTGTGCTTATGGGCTATGGAGTTTTTCTCACTCCATAGGTGTCATCTTTTCACATGTGTGTTACACAGCACCCTCAGTGCAGTAACACAGGTGTGTCATAGTGACCCCCAAACATAGAATCCATACCCTGGGACTGACTACTGTCTCCCAGGGCATGTAAAGTTAACATTGACTTTGCTAGTCAATAGTTATGAACAAAACCAGTACACACCATCTTACTATGGAGGTACTGGGAAGAGTTAGTAATTTTTCCCTGGTGTTCATTTTCGAGGGGGTACTGTCCAGTCCCTCTCTCCAAAATGTCTGGCTGGTGGCAGTCGTTACTACCATTAATATTCAACCGCAAATATTTTCCTATGGGATTTTCCCATTGTTCGAGGCTACCACTTTTTCTGACACCCTTTAACATCCCGCTGGTTTATTTAATTATTAACTTTACTCTGGTGTTTTTTTTTCGCCAGATCTTTAATAATATTTCTTTCTCGTGTCTTTCTCTGTAATCCAAACCGAGGTCGGGCCCTTTGTCCGTCCTTTTGGCGGGCTTCAGGACAGAAGCCCTCCTTCAGGCGCCAGTGAGTCTGGGGTAGACAGGATGTGTGGGAGGGGGAATAGGCACCCTGGAGAGGGTTACCTAGGCAACCCAAGTCGCACTCTGCCCCGATATGCTGGGGGCTTATCCCGCCAGGATAACCACTCCGCTGTGTGAGTGACAGCTAGGCTGTATGAATGGGGGTTTTTCTGCATAAAAGCAGGGAGCTGCAGACTGGAAGACAGACATCGCCACTGGACTTGAGAAATCCGAAGAGGAGAGAAGCCGAAGACATCTGCAACAACTGAACCACCGGTGAAGCCCTGCTGCAGATTCTCACCACTTTTCTCCAACGACCAGAGAAGATCTTCATCTGCAAGAGCCTTCTTCCCTAGAGCTGGTGGGGCCAACCAGTTCGCCAATCGCCTTCCAGGACCTGCCTTGGTCGAATCGCCAGTGCCAAGCACTAGGAGACCGGATAGCCAGGCACCCGTCCACCACAATCGCGATTTAAAGGAGCGTATCTTTCATTCCGTTTTGGCATCACCGCGGCTGGCTTCTTCCCTGGGCAGTGCAGTGACTCGAACCTTCCTCCACAACGAGAGCCTCTCTTCCTCTGCTGGATCTCCTGAACTGCAGGAACTGCCAGGAACTACCGCCACCGCAGGAGCCTCTTCCACTTTCAAGGTACTTTGTTCCGCCAGGCCTCCCGTTTCGTTGGGTACTGCTAAAGGTGTTTGAAATCCTTTACTTACCTTCTGGGCTGGCCGTCCCTATCGTCTAACATTGTCTTTTACCTTCTGCAACTGCCTTTTCAAATCGTTAAACAAAGACTTGACTGCAGCTACTAGAACAGTTTGATCCTGAGCACTTTGCCTTGTACCACTGACTCTGGCACAGGCCTATTGACTCTGGCTAAATCGGTTACAACTGCCTTCTCTAGATTGCTTTTCATCAAGAAATGTGTTGGTGCACCTAAAACTCTTCTAACCACCTTTCCTTCCCCTTTATATATTGTTGAAGTGCCATTTTGCTCGGTTTTCACCTAAGTATTGCTTATGCTAAAGTACTGCTTTGCCTAACTTGTTCACAAGCCATTTGGGAAGTGTTGCTGGTGTGTTTAGGAGTCTAACCCTGTATAACTTGACCTTTCCCTCCCTCTGAAGAAATTGTTAGAATGCCATGTCTGCTTGGTTTCCACTGTGCCGTTTTGCTCAGTTTTCACTCTTGCTCAAACTTGTCTACAATTTAAATAGGGAGTTGTGTATACTTTTCTTGACTGTTTTAACTTGCTTTAATGATAGTGATGTGTGTGTTGAACTAAGAAGTGTGTAAAATAAATATATATATATTCTTTTTGATACCAAGCTTTGGTCAGTGTTTCCTTGTGCCATAGTACTGTACTACCTATTGTGTAAACCCTGAATACTGCTCATCTCCCTCTTGAGATAAGTCTGGCTGCTCAGCCACAGCTACCAACTAAATCATTGTGGTACAGACTGATACCAAAGGGGATTTATTGCATATACCTGTAGTCCTAATCTTCTGTAGTGCTCCCTAAGGGACCTTCATAGGATTCTGCCTAACACAGCTACCGGAGCGTTTAAACGGGTCGTGGAAATTGTTATGGAGAATTCTCTTATAAGGCTAATTTCCCAAACCTAGTGAGTTCCCCAGCAGCTTTGCTGGATTTCTGGGGTTTGTTTTTTTCTCCTGCTAAGAGTGAGACTATTATCCTCCCACTCTTAGGCATGATTTGAGGTATGTCCTTGGCTTTTTGTGTGCTTATGGGCTATGGGGTCTTTTACTCCATAGGGTATCATCTGTTTTTGTGTATGTGTTACACAGCACCCTCAGTGCAACACAGGGGTGTCATAGTGACCCCGAAACATAGACTCCATACCCTGGGACTGACTACTGTCTCCCAGGGCATGTAAAGTCACCATTGGCTTTATTAGTCCAACATTGCGAACAGAACCAGTACAAACCATCATATTGTGAAAGTACTGGAAGGGGTTAATTCGATTGCCCCTGGGTCTGTTTCCAAGGGGGCACTGTCCAGTCCCCCCTTGATGAGTTTCTGGCTGGTGGCAGTGGTTACCACGCAAAATATTCCACCGGAATTTTTTCCTATGGGATTTTCCCATTTTAAACGCACCACTTTTTTTGGTGCAATGTTAAAGATACCGCCGGTTTATTTATTTAATATAAAATCACTGGTTGGGTCTTTTCACCAGAACTCTTTTCCAAAATAGCGTTTGTGTCCGTCTCTGTAACTCCAACCAAGGTCGGGCCCTTTGTTCAATTTTTTGGCGGGCTTCTCCACAGAAGCCCTCCAACTGGTGCCACTCTGTCTGGGTTCCACAGGATGTGTGGGTGGGGGAATTGGCACCCTGGACTGCGTTGCCTTAGCAACTCAAGTCACACTCTGTTCTGATTGGCCCCTCACCACTTAGCCTGTATGAGTGACAGCTAGGCTGCTGAATGGGGGTTTTCTGCATAAAAGCAGGGCCTTTTGGACTGGAACTTCAGAAGTCGCCACAGGACCTAAGAAATCCAAAGAGGGGAGAAGCTGAGCCATCTGCAATGACGACACCACCGGTGGAGCCCTGCTACAACGACCTCACCACTTTCCTGATGACAAGAGAAGATCTTCTGCTGTAAGAGTCTTCTCCCTTTGAGCTGGTGGGGACAACCAGTTCGCCATTCGCCTTCCAGGACATCTCTTGGTCGAATCACCCGTGCCAAGCACCCCGGCGGCTGGATAGCCAAGCTTCACCACTGTGACCGCCAAAAAAAGGAACGCACCTTTTAACCGAACAAACTCCGCAGCTGGTCTCTTCCCTGGGTAGTGCAATGACTCCAAGTTTCCTCCTCAACGAGATCTTCTCCTTCCCTGGTCGAAACCACAAACTGCATCCGCTGCCAGGAACAACTGCCACCGCTGGAACCTCCTCAATCTTTAAGGTACTGTGTTCCTCCTGCCCTCCCTTTCTGCGGATTGCTAAAGGTGACCCTTAAATCCTTGGCTTTCCAACTGGGTTGGCCCCCAGACCTTCTAACTTTATCTTTCGCATCAAACCAACCTCCTTTGAACATTTCTGCAAAGACTTGAGTGCTTTTTAAACTGTGTGATCTTGGGCACATTTTGCCTTGCTCCATTTAAAGTGGGCCTGGCCTATGAACTTTGGCTCTACAGTAGACTCTGCCTTCACTAACTTGTTGTGGTCTTAGAACTGTTTTATTTTCATGACCTGCCTTTTTCTCTCCCTTTAACTTAATTATTGGAGTGCCATCTAAGTTATGCGCTCACATCTGTTTTTACAAATAGTGGTGTTTTGACCTAGGCTTGTCTAATAATTAATAAGGGAGGTGTGTATACTTTATCTGACTTTGTTTGAACTTGCTTTGATTTAGAGTGCTTAGTGTATTTCCTAAAGTGTGTGTTAAATAAATAATGATATACTTTTATACCAAAGCTCTGGTCAGTGTTTGCTTGTTCTACTGTATTGTTTAGCCCTATTGTGTATACTCTATATACTGCCTAACTCTTCCTGAGAGAAGTCTGACTGTTCAGCCAGAGCTACCAGGTAAATCTGGGTGGTGCAGACTGCTACCAATTGGGTTTACTGCTTGCCCCTGTAGTCTTAATCTTCTTGCAGTGTTCCCTAAGGGAACTGCACAGGTTTCTGTCTAACAGAAATCATGGTAATACCACTGCCACACTGCCACCAGCCATACTGAGATGAAAGGGTAGCTTTTGAGGGCTACATGAGTTTTCTAGGCATAGGGAACACTAGATATTCCCTCCAGCACTCTGCTGTAAGGTAGTGTGTGCTGGGTCTAGCAATTTAAAAAGACTAGCAAAGTCAATTTAACTTTACATTCACTGGGAGACAGTAGTCAGTCCCAGAGAAGGTATTTAAACCTTGGGAAGTCTAAAAGACATCCCTGTGCCACTGCACTGAAGGTGCTGTGTGACACACATGAAAAGATGATGCCTATGGAGATGCCTAAAACTCCAGAATCAAAGAACACAAGAGTAAAACACACATAGAAATGCATGAAAGAGTGGGGGAAAAAGGCTCACATCTTTCCAGGTGAAAATTAAAGTCCTAGAAATCCAGCAAAGTTGCTGGGGGTCTCAAAAGGTAAGGGAAATTAGCACATTTGTGAGAATTCTACCTAACATGTGGCAGTAGAAAGCCACCTTGGCACGGGCTATTGGTAAGCTGCCCGATTTGACACTGCTGTGACTAGACATTATTTGTGGACATGTCCTAGCTTGAAGCTCTGCCAACACCAATTGCCACTTGACCATTTTTCTTCAAAATCCCGATCTCACCTTCTTTCTGGGGATGTTTCTGGAAACGCGTATATATGATTGAGCCCTTCAGGGTGGTCCACCTGTGCCACCATACCTTCCAGTGCCTTCACGCGTGTTGTCGGATGCATGGTAATAGTATCTGGGCGCTACTCATGGTTTACCCTTTGCCTCCAGCCTCAGGTCCCAGCTGTAAAGAGTAACGTGCCCTGAGGTGCCCATGACTGCCTGCACAGCCCCCAGGAAAGTGCAAGGGCCCTTTTCAGCACCACACTCACCAGTTTCACGTCGTGCATCCAGGTGTGTCCCAGTGTAGAAGGCATGCAGTGTAGAAGGCAAGCTGTGCTGTGATGGCCCCGTCCAGTGATCAGTGCAGACACGCTGTGTGATGTCCTCTTATACAGCGGGACCCTGCTAAGACCCCCAATGAGGATGACACATGTCTGGGGGCGAACCAAGGCATGTGTTAGTGTGAGACCAAGCCTGCTTTGCGCGTGGTTGTTCCACTTGTGTCATTGTGTGGCTGGCAGAAAAGAAAGCAATGATCCGAAGTGTTGCACAGAGTAATGCCAGAGGTTGTGATTAATTCAAACACATGAAGCTTCAGCTGTGCAACAGCATCGGCTTTCCGTGTCTGTGTGCTTGCTTTTATGAACATTCACACGGATCAAACCCCTATTGAATGCATCTTCATCCAGCGCCTGGAATCTGTACATACACAGATGGCACATCACAAAACACACACAGTTCTGCTTTAAAGAATTGACAATTACACAGGCCACATGGATTCCACCTCCATCCACCCCCACCTGTTGCACGCGCTTCTTTCCAATCAAGCTGTTTGCCTTATATTGTTTTTCTCTTCCCCTTCTCAGGTCCTGCTGAGGATGGAAGAGCCCTGAGGATTGTGCTTGTTGGGAAAACTGGAGCTGGGAAAAGCGCCACTGTGAATAGCATCCTTGGGAGAAAAGCCTTCATGTCTAAAGCAAGCGTCAAGTCAGTAACAACACAGTGTGCTAAGGCGAGTGTTGTCCGGGGACAGAGACACATCACAGTTGTTGATACTCCAGGTTTTTTTGACAACCGAGTCTCAGCCTCAGAAACACATAGTGAAATCTCTAACTCTATACGGATGGCCTCTCCTGGGCCCCACGCATTCATTGCGGTGATGAGGATTGGACGGGTCACCCACGAAGAGTTGAACTCTTTAAAAATGAGTCAAGAAATATTCGGAGAAGAAGCATCAAAGTACACTGTGCTCGTGTTTACAATGAAGGATGACTTGGGAGAAGGTCAGACAGTCCAGGAGTTTGTTCAGGAGGCAGAGGAAAGCCTGCAGCGTCTGATTGAGGCCTTTGGGTGTCGCTTCTGCGCCTTTAATAACAGGGCAGAGGGGGCAGAGCAGGAGCAGCAGGTCTCAGAGCTCCTGGGGATCATAGACCGGATGGTGCGGGAGAATGGAGGGGGCCACTACACGGCAGAGATGCTCCAGAATGCAAAGAAGAAAAGGGAAGGCAATACAGAGAACCTTGAAGGACAACAAAAGATGAGGTACGATTATCAGAATGATTTGATAAAGCAATGAGAATGATACTAGGGAGGGGTCTGGGTGGGTACATTCAGACAACCTCGGGGGGCGAGAGCTCACAATCTCAGGCATTCTGCAACGTCTCTACAGGCAAGACCTGGACTCCTAGGCCCGGGTCTCAGCCTTTATCCACCAAGCCCCCAACCCCCTCACCCTCAGAGGAGGAGGTAGATTGGGGGGGCCGCTCAGTAATGGCAAGTCTCCTGAGAGAGTTGCAGACTCTGGGGAGAGCTCAGAGGTATTTCATGTTTAGTTTCCTTGGTTTTCGTCTGATCCCCTTGCCTTCAGTTTAACCCCTGCACTGCTGTGTTACACACGATTTGCATTAACGCTACAAAACGTAAGGGGGGGTGGGGGGGTTGCAGTGATCTCAATTAGGTATGAAAGGCCACTGTTGTCTTGTGAAATGCCCTTTGGAATGTGACATTCATGTGTGCTTCTCTCTTTGGCTAATGTGTACACGCTCAGTACTGTTCCCATGTGGCTCTGCACTGGAGGTAGCCTTCCAGTGACTCCGGCGGGAGGCTCGGCCGGAGGCCTGTGCCACGTGACTCCAGTGACTTATTCTATTGGCTTGCTTTTTCCAAGCCTTTTAAAGCCCCCATAACATTGCTGTTTGCTTCACGTGCCCCAGTGCTCCAACCCCCAGAATATCAGACTCTGCTGCACTGGTGATCCCTAATATGAGGGGGGTTTGGGGGGGCTGGTTTGCACGTGTCTGAGACCCCGAGCCTTGTCTGCTATAGAAGCTGTGTCCTGGAAGACAAAGGCATTTTTCTATCTGAAGACTTGCATGTGGGGTCATTTGCATACCCAGGATGGCGTGCTCACGTGGTTCTGTATTAGAGGTGGGTATCCAGTGATAGTGTGATTCTGTGCACGTGGGGCCTTCCGGAAACGCCCCATTCTCCTCTTTCCTTGGCCCTCAAAGATCGCTTGATCTCAAAGCCTGGGAAACTCATCCACTCCCTTCCCGGATGAATCCAGCTCTCAGACAAGTCATGCAGACTTGCACCGAGCCTTACAGCTGCCTCAGACTCACACCTGCTCCTACTGTGTGCTTGGAGGTGTGAGTAGGGACGAGTGATTGCTACTCTACTTGCTGGAGATGTGGAACATTAGCATAGACTTTACACGTGGGAAACAGAACAGGATTCACGTTAGACAAGGATGACGTTGAGGGAGAGGTAACCCCCATGGTGTCTCCTGTGGATACTTCTGATTACTACTCGGGTGGGGGGGCGGGGGGAGAATCCGGTGGACCTTTTTGCATACATTATATGCTTGTGGTAGATCTATCCAGTGACTGGGAGTTAGGAGAACGTCCCATAATGTTCTGGGTGCAGGCATGAAATCCCATTCAGTGCCTGGGATTCAGTTTGACATCTTTTCATGATTAAAGAAAAAGAAATAGATGTTTCAGAAATAATTATTCTTTGCATTCTTTAAAGGCCACAGGTGATTATATTACGTTTCTGAAATTGAGAGCACAATACACATTCCATGTTGGTATGGCTGTGGACTAATGGCCTTTGAGTGCCTTATGGCCAGAGGACATCTTACATGAGTGACAGCAGGCGCTGTGTGCATTGGGCATGCAGACGTGTCTGTGGTAAATGGAAAGGATGCATTCCCCCTCAGCCACATTCTACTCTGATGTGCAGAATAAGGTATTGCACGCTCTAGTGTAGTCAGAAGAGGGGGCGATTTACACCAATGACTCTGTGGCAGGAGGGGCTGAGGAGCTGCAGATTGTATATACTGAGGAGCTTGGTGGTCCAAAACACATTGCATGGTGCTGGGCGTGGGAAGCTGCAGGTCTCCTCCTTCACCACCATTGACCCTGAGAACAATGAGTATAAAGAGCAGTTCTATGGTGATCCCTCTGACTCCATGCTGTCTAACACATGGGGAGGGGGAGGACAATGGCACAGTTACACAGATAGGCAAAATGTATGAATATGGCAGCCACACAATCAACTCCACCACTATTAACCACCTTTGTGTCCTGGTGAGACATGCCTTCTTGGCTGAGAATGAAAAGTTTTTTATCCAAATCTAGATTCTGGGCAAAAAACCTGAGTGGCAGTCTGGAGAAGGTTCGGTACCACATCGTTGTACTGCAATGTGATGTATTATCATGCAAGTACTGGCATGGGCCCAGAAGACACCTGCTGCAGTCCTCTGGCAGAAGGCAGTCACCAGGCCATCCCTTGCCCATACTGTCCCCCCAGCAAGGAGTGCTGCTGTGCCCTATATACTAGAGTCTAGTGGCTGACTACAGTGCCCTCGAGGTCTGTGCCTTCAATATTACAAACACAATAAGTTACAATGTTTAGTGTATGCAGTAAGGCACAGTAGAGAAGTTGAGTCCCACATGAAGAGAGGCAAGGTCGATAGTTGTTAAGGGAGGTATAGTTAGCTCACTGGCTTTGTTTTGTTGTAAGTAGGAGGTGCAAGAGAGATGGAGTAATGGGAGTTTCGATACATGATTTTTATGACTGGGATAGGAAAGTAGAACGTTGTAGCATAATTGCAGAAGCCATAGTGATAGGTGAGTAGGAAGAGCCACAGGAGCAGCAGGAGTGAGTGCATAATAGGTGAGTACTGCAGAGTAGAGAGACAGCACAGTAATTAGCATTGCTATGGATACTCACAGGTGCTCATAGGTGAAGATGCAAAGGGACTGCTCAACAGCTGGTCTTCACCCTTCACTGTCCCACTCTTAACTTGACGAGTGTCTTGCAGAGGTTGCATATGAGATTTGTTTTTTTTCCCTTTCTCTGTTTTTCCTTCTGGCAAGCTAAAGTACAATTGACGTTTTCGGCAGATCTTTTGGTCCATGATCAATCGACAACAGGTCTCTCCAGGCTCCTTCATGACCATGCACTGCCTCAGGGCTCAACGTACACCAGGGACTGTATCTGCCTCCCTGCACTTACTTGGATCCGCCACCCCGGTGGCACTTCTGAACCTGCTTATTGCACTCTCCCCTTCCCTCCCCTGGCACTTCTCCTCTCTCTTCCCCTTGCACGATCTGAATGACACAATGCTTAGTAAGATCATGTGTTGTGTCCCCCTTTGTCTTCCCTTTCCTTGTCTTGTAGTGCCTAGAAACTCTTGTGTACAGGCGTGTTTTAAATGACATATCATATCAGGGATACCTCGAGAGTGATGTGGTCTCAGAATCCGCTTGGCTTAAACACATTGCAAACGTACACAAGGAGCACAATCGAGTGAGTTTTGAGCCATTGAAAGAGACCCCTTGGAATCTACATCTTGATCAGGGGTCCATTGAAGAATGAAGAATTTGTGCATCTAGGTCGAGGGCACCAGGCCCTAATGGGCTAACCAACCGGATCTTAAAAAAGGACTCATCTATTTGGGCACACACCCTCTTGCTAATGTTCAGGGGCATTTTGACAATTAGGCATGGTCCGGACTCCTATAGATGAGCTATTATAATTCCCATCTACAAGAAGGGCGATCAGGCAGATCTTGCTAGCGTTCGCCCAATCAACCTTTGGGATGTGGATAGTAAAATCTTTGCTTGAATAATATTGAGGGACCTGAGGACTGGGCGGAAATTAAGGGTATCCTCTCAAAACACCAGATAGGCTTCCACACGGGCCTATCCACAACACTGAATGGCTCGATAATGAGAGCTGTACATGACAAATCCTGGCTAAAGAAGAGTGCCACTCTAGGCAGTGCTTGGATTGATCTATCAAAAGCCTTCGGAACGGTCCACAGATGCAGACTGTGGCTCAAAGTGAAGGTTTATTGGCTATTATTATTTATTTGCACGATAACAACAGCATGCAAGTAAGGCTAGACGAGCTTGGGCATTTCACATCATGCATACCGACGGAGTGAGGTCTGAGTCAGGGGTGCATTTTTGCTCCCTGCCTCTTTAACCTCCACATAGCAGATTTAGCTGGAACATTAACACTGCACCCACCAACTAGCCCCAAAATAGGTATTAGTGTGATCAATTGGATGGCCTATGCAGACGCTATAGTCCTGCTGGACTACAGGCCCATATGCCTCCATTGCCTGCTGACTGCTTTTAATGCCCATGCAGCCTCAAATGACTTGCAAATCAACCCAGCAAAGTCATGCATCTTAGCCTTCTGCCATCCCCTAAAAAGGATTCTGAAATTTGACTGGAAGTTAAGTGATCAAATATTACTGGCCATAAAGGACATTTTATAGATGGGTTTTCGATTAAGAGCCAGTCCATCATTAAGAATGCTTGAAGTGGTCATAGCAGCGAAATCGCTACAACTTCTGTGCCAGATTAAAAAAAATCACACATTCCCTTTGTAGGTTTTCCTTGTTCCCGTTAATAAAATTCTATATGGGAAAGGTCATTCCGACCATTCTCTATGGCATGGACATTGCACCTTATATGCGCAAAATTGAAGGCCGAATTTGTAAGAAGGTGTTGAACCTTCCTATATCCCTTCCAATTCCTCGCTTGGGATATGAATTGGGACTACAATCACTAAGAGCATATTTAGACTGGAAAGTAATCTCACTCTGCAGATGTATCCTGGTGCCCAGTAGGAACTCACTATTTATAGATATGGGAGCTCACCTGGACCAGGGGAACAGTGGGACTCTTTCCAATCTGAAGAATGATGCTCTTGAAATTCTTGCCACTAGCGACCAATCAGAGACTGAGTTAATTGTAAATCCCACTAAAGTAAAAAAGGCCAAAGTGACAACGGACTGGATTCTGACGAAAGCTAAAGTCGGTGATTTGGAGTTCTTTAAATCATTCACTTATTACAGCCAAAGGGTTTTGTACTGCCTTATTTGCGTCAATTTCCAAGTGCCAGATGGAGATCTTAATTCCTGAGATTTTGTCTTAATTTAATTCAAACAAAAGAAATCCTAAGAATTCGCAATAAAGAACAGTCTGAGGAGGGGAATTGTAATCTCTGTGGGGAACTACAGACTCAAGACCGGAGACATTTACTGACAAGGTGTTGGGCAACTAAGCAGCACTGCTTGGGATATTGCCCCTATTAGCTATGTTGCCCCCCCACATTTGAGTCTCCGCTCGAGGAGGCTCCAGTGAGAGGGGAAGCACTGATTTCCACATTGCGAGCCTTAAGGTACCTGCATCTCCAAGACCACGCAACCTTCTTTTTAAGAAACAACCTCATATTTTCCTTTTCATCGAGGTTGTAGACAGGGTATATTCTAAGTTGGTTCTGGATTCTTCTCCAAGGGCCTGCTACATATAAGGTGACCCCACAGCCGTTGTTGGAATCAGCTCTTCCTCAACAAGAGGGCAAGCTTGGGACATTTCCTGAGCCAGGGAGATGAATATTAATTTATGGGGTCTCTGGGCTTGAGTGTAATCGGACCGTAATGCCTCATCCTTTTCTGGTGCTCTGAGGTCATCTCTCATGCGCCCACTTTTTAAGTTGTATATCGTGGGCATCAAGGCCACACAAGCAGATTACAGTTAATATCAGTGTTCTTCTTTTTCTTTCTTTAAGTCTTTGTACACTGACTATAGCAAAATTATACTCACGCTTCCTTTCTTTCTCCTGTCCCTTTTTTTCTGTTGGTTTGCACTTTGCACCAAGAAAGGGTGGAACCACGAAATAATGTGAGTCACAGTTTTTAGAGTCGGCGTGTACACTGCTGAACTGCAGGGAGAGAGAATTGATTAAAGTTAGCAACCATTGGCTCACTTCCCTGCGAGCCCGGAATTACCTTCCAACTTGACGACTTCACAGTTATCACAGTTACCTATTTGCTATTTCCTGAGCACCGTTTCTATGGAAGCCATCTTGTGCCCGGGTACTTCAGAACATAGTTTCTGAGGCTCTTGCGCCTCTGAAATGCACAAGGTGCACTGGGTGAAGCCTGGGCAGTCGTTGGCTCACCTCTCTGCGAGCTCGGAATTACGTTCCCGGTTCACAGTTAGAAATGATCTGCATTCAGCACTGCAATGCCATTTAGCGAGCCAGCCTGCACCCAATCCAACGCTACCCGCGGCCCATCACTGCGAAGACCCTGTGAAAAAATCCCTACTGTGACAAGACCACACAGACCAAGAAGAAACCCACCCCAGGACTACATACTCAACCCGAGAAGATGGAGTAATGAGGCTCAACACTCAACCCGAGAGGATGGAGCAACGAGGCTCAACCCGAGAAGATGGAGTAATGAGGCTCAAGCCTCGGGATCCAAAAATCACCGCTGATGGATAAAAGTCTATCAGCAAGAAGAAGAAGGAGGTATTCACAGGGGATCTTACTGGTCACTATTCACTCTTGACCCACGTTGAGCCCCGGCTGATGTTTTAAACAGTCACCGCTCGCAGTAGCCTTCTTGCTTCTCTCTCCCTTGGAAGTTTTCAATGCCTCTGTGTTTCGGTGCCTGTATAATGTGGCACTGCAGTGACATGGAAACAGGCAACACACTCCCCCCAACTCTGCCATGCTCTGCTTGCGGGAGAAGTGGTTATGGCTCATGGACCGCCTCCCTAGAATAGTGAGCAAAGACAGACTGCAAAGCAAGGGATCCCGCAGGGCAACACACTCCCCCAAACTGTGCCATGCTCTGCTTGTGGGAGAAGTGGTTATGGCTCATGGACCGCCTCCCTAGAATAGTGAGCAAAGACAGACTGCAAAGCAAGGGATCCCGCAGGGCAACGCACTCCCCCAAACTCTGCCATGCTCTGCTTGCGGGAGAAGTGGTTATGGCTCATGGACCGCCTCCCTAGAATAGTGAGCAAAGACAGACTGCTAAGCAAGGGATCCCGCAGGGCAACACACTCCCCCAAACTCTGCCATGCTCTGCTTGTGGGAGAAGTGGTTATGGCTCATGGAACGCCTCCCTAGAATAGTGAGCAAAGACAGACTGCAAAGCAAGGGATCCCGCAGGGCAACACACTCCCCCAAACTCTGCCATGCTCTGCTTGCGGGAGAAGTGGTTATGGCTCATGGACCGCCTCCCTAGAATAGTGAGCAAAGACAGACTGCAAAGCAAGGGATCCCGCAGGGCAACACACTCCCCCAAACTCTGCCGTGCTCTGCTTGCGGGAGAAGTGGTTATGGCTCATGGACCGCCTCCCTAGAATAGTGAGCAAAGACAGTCTGCAAAGCAAGGGATCCCGCAGGGCAACTCACTCCCCCAAACTCTGCCATGCTCTGCTTGCGGGAGAAGTGGTTATGGTTCATGGACCGCCTCCCTAGAATAGTGAGCAAAGACAGACTGGAAAGCAATGGATCCCGCAGGGCAACACACTCCCCCAAACTCAGCCATGCTCTGCTTCCGGGAGAAGTGGTTATGGCTCATGGACCGCCTCCCTAGAATAGTGAGCAAAGACAGACTGCAAAGCAAGGGATCCCACAGGGCAACACACTCCCCCAAACTCTGCCATGCTCTGCTTGCGGGAGAAGTGGTTATGGCTCAAAGACCGCCTCCCTAGAATAGTGAGCAAAGACAGACTGCAAAGCAATGGATCATGCAGGGCAACACACTCCCCCAAACTCTGCCATGCTCTGCTTGCGGGAGCAGTGGTTATGGCTCATGGACCACCTCCCTAGAATAGTGAGCAAAGACAGACTGCAAAGCAAGGGATCCCATTCGGCAACACTCATCTCCACATTCCACCACAAACTAGTCGCATGCGAAAAAGTCATGGATTGGAACTTTTTATGAGTAGGTTTCTTGAGCACTCCTATATCACTATTAGGAGGTATCCCCCTTCTGCGAGGGTTCTGTATAAGTTCTGATGAATCCTTCAGACCCCTCACTAAACCCCTCCCTAATGTCTCCTCCCTGGTGGCCAGGGAAAGGCAGACACTTCCTGATCCTGACCTTAGGGATGATGTACTGTGGGACAATCACCTGGGAGTATACAGGGCCGCTGGTGGTGAGGAGATCCTGTAAGATGAGATGCAGTATTTGTCCTTCAAAATGGAGTGCCTTTTAGTATTGCCTAAACAGGTAGTGGCTTATTGTCATTATGATTTATCTGAACCACATATAAGATCTGTGGCTCTAGTCACAAATGCCACCTGAACAAGCCTTAACAACAGAAAGACCATTCAAAGTACTTCAGATTAAAAGTCCTTCTTACTCCCAAAGGTAAAATCGAAAGAAATTTAGATATATTGCCTTAAATGGTCTTCCTCTGTAAGAACACATTCTAATGGTTCATCCTTTAAGAACTCTAAGGGAACTAAATCTACCCTTAAAACCAAGAAGCTATTAAAAAGGCGTGTGCATGTATCACTTTGTTTCTACAGGAAAGGGCCATGAAAGTCTTCTCCGACTTAGCGTGCGCTCCTCATAGTCACATTAAATGTGGAGTGCCTCAGGGCTCTTGCATTGCCCCCACCCTCTATAACCTGCACTGCTCCTTTACCATTGATAATATATCCATTTCTGTGTCCAAAACAGTCAAGACCCTGGCAGTCTATCTTGACACTCATCTCACTATGAATAGGCAGGTCAATGCCATTGCCTTCTCCTCGACCTACTACTCTGAACTGCTCGATGCAGCAAGACCCTTATTATCCTCACAGAACTGCCTCACGATTGCTAGGGCTATGATAGGATCTAGATTGGACTACTGCAATGCTCTCCTTGGGGGGACGTCCGACAAAAACATTGCTAAACTCCAATTGGTTCAAAATAAAACCCTCAGGGCCGCCACAAGAATCTCCAAAAGTATCACATTTTGATCTGAGAAGGCAGGTCCACTAGCTTCCCGTTAAAGAGAGAATCATCTTTAAAATCATCTCCCTCACTCACAAATGCCTCCATGATTTGGCACCCCCATACCTTGCTCAGAGAATAGATAAGCCAACATCCTCCAGGCCGTCGAGAACGGCCTATACCAACTTGATCTCCATGCCTAAGACCCGTAGAGTTTGTGCGGGCGGCTCCAGCTTCCCAGCCATCGCAGCTTCACACTAGAATGCCTTACCTACGCACCTTAGGGGGATTGACTCTCACCTAGCCTTCCGCAAAGCCATTAAAACTAGGCTATTTGTCTGACATGCACGACTCCCAAACTGTCTACTCTGTACACTCTTAAAATATTCTCACCAGGTACCTAATTTAGCCTTCAAAGTTTTTGCCACTGTTGTAACCTTCCAGTGCCTCCAACTGTATCTGTAACCAAAGACCTCCTATTCTGTTACCAAGAAACCACATGTTTTTTTCCACCACTTATGTAACCGTAATCTTGCCATGTAAAAGCGCCTTGATGCCTGTGGGCTGCAATGCGCTCTACAAATGTAAAAAATAAAATAAAAAGAACTGCTTTTGTTGTTGGGGGCTACAAGTCCCATAATCATATCAGTACTGGGATGAGGAAGAGGGATGAAGAGTCATGAAGAGGCTTATAAGGCCCCCTCAGGTGCAGGCAATAAGAAGGAGCTGGAACTGTGGCTGCAGTGTATGCAGTAATAACAGAGGCAGAAGGAAAAAGGCAGAAGTGGGAGAACCAAAGGCACGCAGGACTCTGATGCAGCAGATTTCATCTGCTTGTCCTGTGCGGGTCCTGTTCCCCCAAACACTGGTGTGCAGAGGCTGGGCAGTGGAAGGTGTGCAGGAGAGCTGCCTTGCCCCATGTGAGCCTAGATGCAGAGATTGCACAGCAGAAAGCATGTCAGAGACCATGGCGAGGCGCTGCCGTGAAGCCTTGGGTCTCAGGAGCGAGAAATGCTCCTTAATTTAGTGGCAGGACTGAGGACGCCTTCAGCTAGGAAGGGTGTGGTTCCTAAGTAAAGCCAGACATCGTGCAACATGCAGAGAAAGGAACGCAAGAGCCGGTGAGTTAAACCAGGAGTTCTGATTACTTGCGCGAGCACTGCCAGCAACAGTATCCAGCTAAATAATCACTTCCGTATGAGTAGAAGTGATGCGAAGTTGATCGTTGAGTCTTTAACAAAGGTACGCTTGAATCGTAGCACTTCTTCGTGTGAGAAGCAAACGCTACGAAAAGCAATTCTTAAACTTAAAACATTGTAAAACACATGAAAAAGTGGTTTTGTGCGCCTAATGACGATTGTAGGAGAGAGAGTGAACTCTGAATCTATATTAATGCAGTTAACAATTGCTAACAAAGACAATGTCAAGTGTTTAACTTTTGAAGGTTTTCCCTCCCAGTGCGGAACCCTGTTTTGTACATTTAGGTATTGTGAAAACAAAGAAATTGATATGAGGCCGGGAAGCCCAAAGGAAACACACCAACACAGGTTACAAAGAACATACAAAGTGCTTTATTTAAAAGTTACAACAGTTACCAAAAAGTCAATTGACAAACGGATAGCTATTCGGCTCTCAGAGTAACAGAACGAACTTCAACGAGAGTTCACCGCGTTAGTGAGAGAGACCGTACATTGGGATACTTGTGTTTTTATACTCTTTATCCTGCTCTGGCCAACCCCCTCGCGGGTTAACCATTCTTAGGACCAAGTCTAGGGTTCCTTGCCAGGTCAATCCCATAATGTATGCATTTTGATCAGTTTCGCTGATACAGTTGTTCATTTACACATAGGTCAGGGATAGGACAAGGTCTCAGTTCGTGACCCCAACAAGTGGCTTGCAGGCATATTATTTATTCATGTGTGCGGAGGTCACAACGGCCAGAATCCCACTCGAAATGTCATTCGGCCTCCATTTTGGTGTTCAGGGTGACTTCCACATTACAAGAGAACCTAAAATGGCGGCTAAATCCAAGATGGTGACTTACACAGTGCATTAAGGTCAAGACCTTGCCGCGGAATCTATTTACACGATGTTTTAGACAACTTGGCGTAGGCCAACACACATTCAAATAATGCAATAGGAGGTATAATATTATTTCGATTCCAACAGACCCTCCTTTTGGCCTATGCCAAGTGCTAACATCATTCCTAATACTTTTGAAAATAACTCCATGTGTTGTCATCCATAGATCCCGAATCATTGTCTGTAATATCTATAGCCATTAGGTCGTTCATCAAAACCTCTTGTAACATGAATTCTTTAGATGCTGTATCTGGGGCATATATTTTATGCCCTATTGTGCTCACTGCTCGGGCACAACATCCCCCTAGCATTCCACATATACTCGGGAGGCATTGAAAACAGCAACAAAGGAATAGCAGGATCCCCAAAATAACCAGAATAACAGAAAGCACCTTCCAACCCCAAGATCGTAAAGAATCCCAGAACCAAGTGCTAAGATTCCAGTCTCCTACAGGGATATGTACTTCAGAACTAAGAGTATGCAAGTTCTGTATTGCTTAAAAATTGTTGGTGAGGAATCTGGTACGAAAACACAGCAAGCGGACCCCACTAATTTGCATACTCCACCTCGTTCTGCCAAAATGACATCTAATGCCATCCGATTTTGGAGTGCTACCAATCTTATTGCTTTTTGCTCTAAGGTCATATTGTAGAGTATGTCCGTGGTCCGGTTGATCGTTCTCTCCAGTACCCTTGCTAATCCCCTAATGTTCTCTGAGTTTGTTATTTGTCCCCAAAAGGGCACAACTGATTTCGCTATGTCTCCCAATACTTGCCCAGGGGTATCTCCGTTCTTGTCTCGCCGTGGGCGAGCCTTAGAAACCTCCAATGTACTTGCTACAAATACCCCGGGTAACAATATTCCTAAATAACAGGTTCCCTGCCAATCCTTGGGCAACCATGGAAATGCTAAACTACCACAAACAAAATAAACAGGCCCCCCTACATACAGAGGCCTGTTTTCCCCAGTCAAATTTACAATGTTTTTACAACCTTCAAAATCTCCCATTGGCCGAATGCCATTTCTCTGTACACAGAAGGGAACCGAGTCAGGACTATGATTTATAGAATAAGAAGGAGGTACAGCGTCCTTATTGCCTATCGGAGCCATTTTAAAGGAAATCAGAGTTTGAAAAGGAAGAGATAGTTTATCAGACGGCCTAATAGAAGCAACGTTAGGTTTACTTCTATTTGCGAAAAGCGAGCATCCCAGGGGAGTCAATTCACGTTTCTCGAAATCATTCAGATTAGTTCCATCAAAGTTCCCTGAGATGCTATCATTCCATCGGCCAAAGAATAGTGCTCTAAGAGAGGCATAGCAAGCAGTCGTTAAAGGTAGAGGATGTATATACCATCCCAGTCCCTTGTTCCCATGTTGCGGTAAATGAGTACAAATCCAACAATTACTCTTATTAAAAATGGCATGAGTAGCATTCATTACTATCATCAGAGTGTTATTATGATACTTTTGTCTATGTTGGGAGTCTCTAGGGGACAGAGTGTGAAGGTGTACAGAGGGAGCCAAAACAGTTGGTACAATCTCGGTCGGTAGTAAAGGTTTCAGAGGATAGATTTCTTCAAAATACCAAAGTCCTACAGCAGCAGTTGCAAAAATAACAATTATCATTATCAAAACACAGCAGTACGTTTTCGGGGCCCAGGCACATTGTTAATTGTCCAATTTGGTCACCCCCTTATTCACAAGTCCAATGCGGGGGGCAGCAGCGGAGGTGGCAGGCATCGTAGTTCCTCAATCGACGACCCCAATGTTCGTTGCTGGCAACGCTACGGTCGCGCGATATCTTAGTCCTTCCCAACCCTAGCCAGCAGAATCCCTTTTGTTCAACAGAACTTTCTCATAAAAAGAGAATTTCCAATCACTTCCTTTTTCCAGATGCACGAACAACTCGTGCCGTAGTTCTATTTCCTTTGTCGAAGGTTGTACCTGGTGGTACCCAAAATTGTCTGGTCCGGAAGTAAAGTGTCGTCACTTCCTGAGGGAAGCGACGTGTCGGAGGCGACGGAAGTCGCAGAGCTTGAAACAGTGTTTTCCGGAAGTGATTTTTCAAGAGGGTGCGGAGACAAAATGGACTGTTCCCCAAGCTCCTCGGGCTCAGAGAAATTCTCCGACGCACTCACAGCGCTGTTTGCTACTCCAAGATCAGAGACTGTAGCATCAGCGAGGGGTTCTGCTTCTTCTGTAACGTGTGGCGTCGGGTGAGGAAGTTTCTTGACGTGCGTCGCGTGAATCCAGTTCTTCTTTCCAGCCACCCGCACTGCTGTCCTGGTGACCAATAACACCTGATGGGGTCCCCGCCAGTGAGGCGCGAGACAGGAAGACCTCTCGTAGGCCTTCACTAGGACCCAACTTCCAGGCTGTATATCGTGTCCTGGGCCCGTGAACCGTACAGGTAAAGCCGAGTGTACCTGGTGATAAATGAAATACAGGTTTTTAGTTAACTGGTTACAGTAGTCTACAAGCAATACATTTTCCACCTCTCTCAGGGCTTTAGGTTTTGGGAGACCCCAAATGTTAGCAGGTCTCCCCATCACTACCTCAAATGGAGAAAGCCCAGTCTTAGTCTGAGGTGTGGTACGCATAGCTAATAACACGATAGGTAAGGCATCTGGCCATTTTAGTTTGGTATCAGCACATGTTTTTGCAAGCTTATTCTTTAAAATACTGTTGTGTCTTTCCACCAACCCAGCGCTTTGAGGATGTCTAGCTGAGTGAAATCGTTTCTCAATACATAGGGCTGTGCATATCTGCAAAATTACTGCTGCAATAAAGTGGGGACCATTATCCGACCAAATTATCCTCGGGAGCCCAAATCGAGGAAAGAATTCTTTTACCATAATCTTTGCAGTGGTCATGGCGGTAGCATCTTTAACGGGGCAAGCCTCGACCCATTTACTGAAGGCACAAATAATTACAAGAACATATTTTAGATTATTACATCGTTCCATCTCAATAAAATCAAAGTGAATGACCTCGAAGGGAACAGAAGGGGGCCCAAAGCTTCCCCTTGGAGTCACTGTCCCCTTACCCACATTGTGCTGTAAGCAGATCATACAGTTCTGGACGTGCCTCTTCGCAGTCTCCAGAATCTTGTCATTTACCCAAACCTGTTCTAGCATTTTCGTGATCTGCTGGGCACACACATGCGTAGGACCGTGTGCCATCGTAACCATTGCCAATACATATGAATCAGGGAGCAACCATTTCCCTTCGGATGTATCCACCCAACACCCTTCATCATCCAGTTTCCCCATTCCTTCAGCCCACCTTTTAGATTCTTCTATTGTGGCATCAGTTTGAATATCTCGCACAGAACCAATACCTTCATCCATTATGTAAGCATCTCTCATTTCCCTCGAGGCATACATGTCCGTGCTAAGATCTGTGGCCGTTTGTCTGGCTATCAAGTCCGCAAAAGCGTTCCCTTTGCCCACATCATCTATGACCTTGCGATGTGCTGCACATTTCATGATCGCTAACTGTTTAGGGAGTGAGAGTGCCGAGAGTAATTGCACTATCAAGGGGCCATGCTGGATCTTGGTCCCATGTGAGGTCAGGAACCCTCTTTCCGACCAGAGCCTTCCAAAGTTGTGAGCCACCCCAAATGCGTACTGACTATCAGTATATATATTTACTCTACGCCCTTGGGAAAGTTCACAAGCTCGGGTCAACGCTATAATCTCTGCGGCCTGCAGAGAGGTATGCGAAATTCTCTTAGTTTCGACAACTTTGCTCAATGTAGTAACTGCATAAGCAGCTGTAGATATACCATCCGAAAGTTTGAAGCAGGAGCCATCGCAAAACAGCTCCCCTTCTGCATTCTCCAAAGGAGTATCTATGAGATCTATCCTGCCCTTCGTTTCTTCTTCAGTGGTATACAGGCAGTCATGTAATTCTTCGTCACCGCAAACAGTGTTTTGCGGGAAAGGTAAGAGTTCAGCCGGATTAAGAACACAACACCTCTTAATTTGGATGTGAGGGGCAAACAGAATTAGTTCATACCTTGTTAACCGCGCAGAGGTGAGGTGTTGCGTTTGGGTTTTGTTCAATAGAATATCAACAGAGTGAGGTACCATCAAAATCAAATCATGGCCTAGGACCATCCCCTCACTCTGTTTTACAGACGCGGCAGCAGCAGCGACAGCGCGCAAACATCTTGGCAAAGCGCATGCGACAGGATCAAGGGCGGAGGAGTAGGAGCCGCACGGCCTATTCTTCCCTCCGTGTTCCTGTGTTAACACAGCCAAAGCACATCCATCACATTCATGCACAAACAACACAAAGGCCTTGTCATAATTTGGAGTACCCAGAACCGGTGCAGAACATAGCGCAGTTTTGAGAAGCTCAAATGATCGTTGATGTTCCGATTCCCATGGCAGTGGCAAAGAAATGCCCTTCTTCGTCAGAGCCAACATCGGTTTTATCACTAGCGAGAAGTTTGGGATCCACAACCTACAGTAAGAAGTCATACCTATTAGGGCTCTGACTTCTTTCTGTGTATTTGGAACAGACATGCCAGAAATGTGTTTATTCTTTCAGGTGTCAATCTTCTCCCCTCCTTTGACAGGAGGTAGCCTAAATAGGCTACCTCCTGACAACAATATTGACATTTTTTAAGCGAAGCTTTGTGACCATTTTTAGCTAAATGAACAAGCAACAGTACAGTGCCTTCTTTACAAGCACTCTCAGAGTCTGCAGCCAAAAGCAAATCATCAACATATTGGAGCAGCGTACAAGTAGGTGGCAATTCAAGGGTGTCGAGCTGCTCTTTCAAAGCTCTACTATAAATGATGGGACTTTCAGTATACCCTTGAGGTGCCCTTTTAAATGTAAATGAGCGTCCCCCAAAGGTGAACGCAAACAAATATCTACTTTCTTTATGTATAGGAATGCTAAAGAAAGCGTTTTTTAAATCCACAACGCTAAAGTGCGTAGCCGTAGCAGGGATCATTGTTAATATCGTCGTGACATCGGGCACAATTGGAAATTGTGGGGCGACCACTCTGTTAATAGCACGAAGATCAATTATGAACCGGTATGGAATTGCATTGTTACCTTTCTTATATACAGGCAAGATCGGACTGTTATACAAACTACCTGTAATCTCCTCGATCACCCCACGATGCACAAAATGGGAGACAATGCATTTCAAAGCACGTTCGCCCTCAGCTGATATTTTATACTGCGGAATGCGTGGCAGTTTCACTCCATGTTTCAGGACTATTTTAACGGGCTCAATCTGTAACACCCCGACATCATTGTCGTCCACCGCCCGCAAACATTCCGGGACAATGCTAAACTCAGGAGGTAAAGGTCGAATCAAAAACTGAGAATTAGGAAGTTGCTGTGGTGAAACCGTTAGCCGTATTCCATCAGAAGAACAATTAATTACTGCGTTCGATTTCTTTAACAAATTCAACCCCAGCAAATTCTCTCCACAGTTTGAAGTGAGAAGAAAAGGGCAATGGTCCGTAAAGGGACCCAAAGAAACAGATAACCGGTGCAGAAACCGGACAGGCAGTTGGTATACCAGAAAACCCTACGGAAACATTTGTTTGCCCTGACAGTGGGATGTTTGGAACCCGAGAATGATCAATGGAGCACTTCTGCGCTCCAGTGTCAATCAAAAACTGGTGTTTCCTATTCCCTACTAATAGTTCAACATAGGGGCCTTTCTGATTAACGGGAATAGGTGAAGGTTCCAAACCCGGCTTTGGGCAATCCTAATGAAATAGAGTATTGTCGAAAGGAAGCTCTTCAGAAAGGTAGGCAGCAGAAGGGTGATCAAATATGTTCCTCGAGTCCACACTCGAGGTCTGATTTTCCCGTGAAAAAGGTTGCTGAGGATCTTGTAAAAGCTGACCTCTATCAGGGCCCCCTGCTCCAGGGCGGCCCCTAGGTCGTCTACCCATACCCCCAAACGCACTGTTTGACCTCTGGCGAAGGACAGGGCACTGTGCTCGCCAATGACCTTCCTGGCGGCAATAAGCACATTGATTAATATTCACAGGACCCAAAGGAGCATTTCCTTTTGGGACATACTGACCTCTAGTCTGTGTCGTGCCTCCTCTGGGGTTTCTAACAATTTGCTGTAATAATACTTTGGTTTTCAAATCTCCTTTCCTCTTTTCAATTTTTTCCTT